>NC_040039.1:51780727-52080727 GCF_003713205.1 Coffea eugenioides | reverse complement strand
ACTCGACCCTCCTCCCTCAATGTCCCCACCACCCGCTTCCTCCCCAAGACTTCCCTTCGCCGCCTAGGCTTCGCTGCTGCCGCTGCTGACCCAATTTTCACCCACCATGTTGCCACCAAGCTCCGATCCCTCAAAGCCTCTGCCAAGCCTATCAGAGGCGTTGCCTCAATGGCCAAGAAGAGTGTCGGGGACCTCACCGCCGCCGACTTGAAGGGCAAGAACGTGTTCGTCAGGGCCGATTTGAATGTCCCTCTCGATGACAACCAGAACATCACTGATGATACTAGGATTAGAGCTGCTATCCCCACTATTAAGCATTTGATTTCTAACGGAGCTAAGGTTATCCTCTCCAGTCATTTGGTGAGTCACCAGACCACCTCACTCCAAGCTTTTCACTCTCCCACCTATGCTGTATTTTTCATAATCCATATTCAAGCCACACTAATCATTATGTCGTTGGAACTGCCCGTTGTTTGAATTAGACGCCAGACTGACCTGCCATTTTGTTTTTCTGCCCTTAAATCTATCTTGGAATTCTTTGAACTCATTTTTCATTTCGCTTGTAATTAATACACAAACACACACACACATCTTATTCCTGATTCTGTCTTGCGGATTTAAATCTAAAGTTTCAAACTTGCACATTTATTTCAATCAATTGAACATTAATGTGCCCTTTGTATTAGATGTATTCAGTCATCAAGAATGGGTATGTAAGTAGTATGATGATCGTTTTGGACTGTTGAGTGAGGATGAGCCAGCTTCCCACTAGCCAAAGAGAGCTTGGCTGCTTATCTTCTCAAGGATTATTTTTAAAAAATAATAATAAATAAAGTAAAGTACGAAGTTGATATTTTCTTAATATGATCTTGCAAGTTTGATCTTACCATTTCCTTGCACATTTTGGATGGTTTGGTCATGGACATGGTTGGTTGTCTAATTCTTGCATGTATATGATCGCCTTCTCCTTTTGTTGATATCTCTTATAGCACCCATCTTGCTTTGTTTTAAAATGATAAATGCTCTCCACGCTTCCAGGGCCGACCAAAAGGTGTGACTCCAAAATTCAGCCTGGCCCCTCTTGTCCCCCGCTTATCAGAATTACTCGGTATTCAGGTATATCCTTTGAAAGTCACGCTGCAAATTGTTCAAAACAATCTTTATTCATTTTTTTTTTTTGGTTCCTGATGATACTTCCTTATGTTACCAAGGACTGACTGTCGTTTTACATGCGTTCTTTCTCCTTTACAAATGTTGAATAGGTTGTTAAGGCTGATGACTGCATTGGCCCAGAGGTTGAAAAGTTGGTGGCTTCCCTTCCTGACGGTGGTGTTCTTCTTCTTGAGAATGTGAGGTTTTATAAGGAGGAAGAGAAGAATGAACCTGAATTTGCAAAGAAGCTTGCCTCTCTAGCAGATATTTATGTTAATGATGCATTTGGTACGGCACACAGAGCGCATGCCTCCACAGAAGGGGTCACAAAATTCTTGAAACCTTCAGTTGCTGGGTTCCTCTTACAAAAGGTTTGGTGTGCTTCATCTAACCTATCATAATGTATGGAGCATTCTGCAAATAATCTTGTGCCTTTTGTATTTCCAGATTGGTTAATCCACGTTACCTGATTAATGGTGCCAGTATTTGTTGCTTCCTTATGAGGTTCTTGTAAACTAGCGGTGATTTGTTCTCCTGCTGTTATAGGAGTTGGACTATCTGGTTGGTGCGGTTTCAAACCCGAAAAGACCATTTGCTGCCATTGTGGGCGGTTCAAAGGTTTCCTCAAAGATTGGAGTGATTGAATCACTTTTGGAGAAGGTTGACATTTTGCTTTTGGGTGGAGGAATGATCTTCACATTCTACAAAGCTCAAGGTCTTTCAGTGGGTTCTTCATTGGTAGAGGAGGACAAGTTAGATCTTGCAACATCACTTCTTGAGAAGGCCAAGGCCAAAGGGGTTAGTCTGTTGCTGCCCAGTGATGTTATTATTGCGGACAAGTTTGCCCCTGATGCCAACAGCCAGGTTTGCGTCTTAAAGCTTTGCTTCTCTTGACGCATTTTATGCATTCTGTAAGAGATCAATGTCTTCATTGCTTGATCGAAATTGATGTTGATTATCAAAGATGCTAAGGTCTTCATGCATTGTTGGCAGAAATGGTGAGTTGAAAAACTGAAAGTTTGTGTTTATTATCATAGGTTGTGCCAGCGTCTGCCATTCCAGATGGCTGGATGGGACTGGATATTGGGCCGGACTCAATCAAAACATTCAGTGAGGCCTTGGAGACTACTAAAACCGTAATTTGGAATGGACCTATGGGAGTCTTTGAATTTGACAAATTTGCTGTCGGAACAGAGGTAAAAATGCTTTGACACAGAATTTGGTTTCATTTGTTTTTCAAAGAAGTTTTAACAGAAAGTGGGGTTGCAACTGTATTGTGTTGCGTAGTTGCGGGCTTTACGACTGGGCTTGCACCTTTCTTGAGGAATCCCTGACTTGTAGCACTTCCCTTGTGATCCCTGCATTAAGTATTAAAATAACTTGTGTTTTTTACCAAAGGAAGAGGATGTAGTGAAGCGAATGCGTTAAAATGTTTTTTGCAGGCCACTGCGAAGAAGCTAGCTAACCTGAGCAGGAAGGGAGTCACAACCATTATTGGAGGAGGGGATTCAGTTGCAGCTGTGGAGAAGGTGGGAGTTGCTGATGTGATGAGCCACATATCCACCGGGGGTGGTGCTAGTTTGGAGCTTTTGGAGGGCAAACAACTTCCTGGTGTCATTGCTCTAGATGAAGCTACTCCAGTTCCTGTGTAGGCAGAACCAAAGCTGATATATATATATATATATATATTTTTTCGACCTAATGCCTCTTTATGGTCTTTGGGTTTGTAAACGAGAGATGTAGGAAGCAGTGAGTTATTGTAGATGTTCACCTTTGGCTCAATGTCAAGTCTGATTTTGCCTGTCCTTTCCCAGATCATCTGAATAAAGTCACAAATTAACTACCAAAATCGTAAGCAATGACTTTTGTATGTCTAAATTTGAAGTACAATCATCTTTTTCATTTTCAGTCATCCATTCCATTCTCTTGTGAGGAGAGAAACATATATTGGTAGTTGCTTTTGGAAAATGATATTAGCACTCCTAGAAGAATCTCAAACACTCCTTTCCTTTGCATTGGATAAAGTTTAAGGAGTGTGAGATTTTTTGAGGAGTGCTAATATTATGTTCATTTCTTTCTTTTTTTTTTTGTCAGAATGGCAAATTTTCATTTCTATTACCAATGAAAGTGTTTCTATTTACATCTATTATGTCACTATGAGATCCACAGTGGGAAGCTGTGCTTCCGCTGCACATCATGTATTAAGCTTGCAGCAAAATTGGTTATATTTTTCGCTACTCTATTTTCCTCATTTGAGCAATAATAATATATCCTACATGACTGAACACGTGTGTTTCAATTGTATGATGTCCCAGCGAGTGTTTCTAACAAAATCTATATCCATAAATATATAATAGTTTTTATTATTATGTTAGGAATATTAATTTTTTTAAACATTATTTTGTCTTAAATGGTACAAAACATTAGAGTTAGCTAATGGTTTTAGGGACAAATAAACAACTTAAGCGGAAAATAATATTCGAGAATAAAGTGTAAAATGGTTATATCTTAAGGGAATTTACTATCATTAACTCTTAGGGATATCAATAGCTCTGTTTGGATCCATTAGTTTTTCAAAAATTAGTTTTTCAAATACTATAAAAAATTTTAAAAGGTACTCTGAAATGTAGTCTAAATTTTTTTTAATGTTTAAAAAATATCCTAAAATATATTCCAAAATATACTTTAAAAACTCTGCTACAGTAAAATTTTTCAAAAATACCTCCAAAAATAGCTTTGTTTTTTGCTTTGCTATTTTCATTACCCAATGTTAGAGTTAACTAATGATTTAGGAGATAAAGTGAGAAAAGAAAATAATATTAAGGGTTAAAGTGTCAAATTTGTTAAACCTTAGGAGGGATTTTTATGATGAACCCTATTTTCTTTTTAAAGAAAACTTGAAGTTTCAAAAAATAGGGCCTAATGCTCTGTTTGGACTACTATTTTTTGCTAAAAAATTTTACATTCTCTGTAAATATTTCTTTTATACATTTTTTATTATCTTTTTACCTTACGTACAGCACATCTTTAAAAAATACTACAGTAATTTTTCTCCAAAAACACTTGAAACTTTGCAATGCAGACAAAAATTGGACCTTATAACATAACAGGGATATATGAGATAAATCTTAATCCATCATGCAAAACGCATTTTTTGAGTGGGCCATCTTATTGCTAGTTTGGGAGTTTATGGTAGACAAGAAAAGAAGAGAAAATTTATTATGGAAGAAAAGAAAAGAATAGAAAACAAGAGATTAGTTTTGATGGAATTTGGGAGTTTATGAAAGAAACGAAATGATATTGAATACATAGGTCAATAAAATTTTGTTTAATAAACATTTAGGGATAAAAGTGGTATTTTAAAATTTTTTTATAAAGCTAGCTTCAACTTTTTTTTTCCTTTTTCGGGCCGAAAAAGTTTTTGCAAGTGTAGTTACCAGACTGATCCATCTAACCACCCGTTTGGTTGGAGGGTTTCTCTGCCCTCAACGAGAAACAAAGGACAATGAAAACCCGTATACTGGTACACCTCTATGGGATTTGGTTATTACACATTTTTTGGGTCTTTCCATCTCATAGATTATTGATTATACTCCAACTTACCCCATTTTAAAGTAAAAATAAATCAAATACTTCATCAAATTAAACCCTGGAAGGAAGACAGAAAATGGACATCCTCTCTCTCTCTCTCTCTCAACAATCCCTATCTCCTCTTTCATCCCCATCCCTGTCCGTCTTTCCTAAACTCTTCTCCCTCTTTTCTTCTACGTTGCTGTCCATCCTTTCCAAGTTCTTTCCCTCTCTATTTTCTTCCCTTGCTTACAGAAACGGAAATAGGTTGGAATCCAAAGAGATTGGCTTGGCCAATTTATCCACATAATTGATAGTGAATCTCTTAGGCAATTGATGATTCACAAATCTCCCCATGAAGATCTTTATCTATTGGCTTCCTAGGAGAGGGTTTAGCTAGAAATAATCCCAGGAAAAACAATTACCTTTTTTTGGGGTACGAAGGAGGGCGTCAGCCCGTTATAATTTAACTAGACGAGGAATTGCCACTCCAAAAACAATTATCTTGGATGCTAAGAAATTAGAAATTCTTGATTCTTTGGTGAAATATTCGGAATCCAAAAGGATATTGTTAGCGAGGGGATTTGATTTAAATGATTTTGTACTCTGTCAGCGCTTCGATTGAACTTCCTGCAAATAAACACAGGAAAGAAGGATAGAAAAAGAAACAAATAATTAAATAAAAAAAAAAGGAGGCATTCCCATTCATTGCGGCGGGTACTAAACATCCGTAAATGGATATCGGAATCTTGAAAAAACCCATATTATCATTGTGGGGGTTTTTTTTATAGTGATCGTAATTGCTGTTACATTACATGGTAGAAACGGAACAGGCTGCAAATCTTCCCATATTTTTCCTTTTCCTTGCTCCGCAACTTTGAAACATAAAAAAAAAAAAAAGGAAAAATCTTCTCTCACTTTCTTTTCTTTTCCCGTCAAATCTAAAGCAACCAAACTAAGCGTTACTGTTGACTAAGAAAGACCTTTTTTTGGGGTATAAAATAGAACGATTTTTTTTTTCCCCTTGTATCCTGCTGAACTATAATATGAGGCCTTGCCAAGTCTTGTAAACTCAAACGCGACACAAACGCCAATAGATTGCTCTAGACGACGTCGTGCTTGCATCTCAGCTTCCGTAACCCATAGGCGGCAAGGGGTTTTCCACTTAACCATTTCGGGTATACTAATTATTACTAAATAAACTCTCACCGCGGGGTCTGATCCCTGGAAGCTCGTAGGCAGCAACCAGCAGGCAAGGGGGTTTTCCTTGACCATCATCCAAACCGCGGACGGCAGAGGAAAGCTCTCCATCGCATCCATCATTGTATGTTGTTTGCTTGGTCGTCTTCGTCTCTTTTAAGTTTCAATTCGATTCAAGCTTTTTACTATCTCATTCCTTTTTTTTTTTTTTTTTTTTGTTGTTGGGTGTATTTTAGAAGTTGAGTCAATCAATTTATCATTTCTTTTCATTATGATTGTGGCGCAGTAATCACTGACATCATGCTAGTATTTGATTGTTGGTTCTCCCTTTGAAATTACACATACACGATCGGATTGAATAATAGTACCCCCGGTATTACGATTGGAGATATGGCGGCACAAAGGAGCATGGGATCACTCAAGGAACCTGATCTCAAGGGGAAGAGGGTTTTTGTAAGGGTGGATCTCGACGTTCCTTTGGATGACAATTTCAACATCACCGACGACGCCAGAATCCGCGCCGCCGTCCCCACCATTAATTACTTGATCGCCTACGGTGCTAAAGTTATCCTCGCTTCTCACCTCGTTCGTCTCTCTCTCTCTCTCTCTCTCTCTCTCTCTAGTATCTGTACACTTGTCTACATTACCTTCTCAACGTTTTGGAGCGTTTTCCATAGATATCCATTGCTGTAATATTTCCTGTATTAGTCCATGTTATTACTACTTATTCAGAACAGTGGGTTTGAGGTCAATGCCAATTTGATTGTAGTTGATTCTTTGTTTTTCTTCTAATGTATGATTCTGCAATTACGTCGTTCAATGTTACGCCAAAATGTGTTTTCAAATTCATGGCAATTCTATTCGCCTCAAAATTTGGCTTTTATTTGCTATTATTATTCCGATTGTTTTATTGGACATCTTATACTAGAGAAACTTTGATACTTGCAAATTATAATGATTACATACTTCACAAAAAAAAATGGTTCATTGTATGCCAAAAAAAAAAAGAAAAGAAAAAGAAAAATGGATGATCATATTTTAGTACGACAACTGTTGCACAGTTCAAACTTTACTTGTAAACGTATAACCTTTTTTGATAGAAATGAGGGGCCCTCAATGAACTTGGTTTTATTGTCTTGTCTTGGATTTTATTGAGCATTTTTCATGTAAATTACTTGGGAAACAAGTATTACATGGATAGCATAATTATTTTATCCCCTTATTTATTTTCCATTCTGGAGTTTAGAGGTCCTGCTTACGTTTTGCTTATGAATGGTGGATATATAGCTTTTGTAATTGTCAGCTTTTTGGCATGGAGCAAATCAAATGATGTATTGCCTGGATATTGATGTCAGGGATGCCCAAAAGGTGTCACCCCAAAGTACAGCTTGAAGCCCCTTGTTCCTAGACTCTCTGAACTCCTTGGGGTTGAGGTCTGTTGTTTAAGTGTACTTCCATGTTTTGTTTTTTCTTTCCTTTCCCCCCTTAATTTTGACAGGCTAAGGGGCTTTCTTTCGCAAACCTTCTATATCTTCACTCAAATAGGTCAAGATGGCAAATGATTGTATTGGTGAAGAAGTTGAGAAATTAGTGGCTTCCTTGCCAGAAGGAGGTGTTTTGCTCCTGGAGAATGTCAGGTTTTACAAAGAAGAGGATAAGAATGATCCTGAATTTGCAAAGAAGTTGGCTTCTCTTGCAGACTTGTATGTTAATGATGTTTCTGGAACTGCACATAGAGCCCATGCTTCCACCGAAGGAGTAGCCAAATATTTGAAGCCCGTTGTTTCTGGATTTCTGATGCAGAAGGTTGGTTTTTCAGTTGAGCGACTCCTTTCACTTTCTTCATGGCACATGCATTTGCAGAGTAACGTTTATCCTGTGCTTTCCTGCCTCAGGAGCTTGATTATCTCGTTGGAGCTGTGGCAAATCCCAAGAAACCATTTGCTGCAATTCTTGGTGGTTCAAAGTTCTCAACTAAGATTAGTGTGATCGAGTCGCTGTTAGATAAGGTTGACATCCTTTTACTGGGTGGTGGAATGATCTTTACATTCTATAAGGCCCAAGGGCACTCTGTTGGATCCTCACTCGTGGAGGAGGACATGCTTGATCTTGCCCTATCATTCATCGAGAAGGCTAAGGCCAAGGGAGTTTCCCTGTTGCTTCCCACTGATGTAGTTGTGGCTGACAAGTTTGCTGCTGATGCAAACAGCAAGGTTGGAAATCAAAACTCACCCCCCTCTCTCTCCGCCCACTAGGATCAAACAAATTGACACTTGTTGTCTAAATAGTTGATGCTGTATGTTATATCTCAAATCATTGATATGGGTTGAAGTAATTAATTTCTAATTCTATACTGTAAGAATTGGTTGCTTTTTATGGTTTTGAAAAGGACCCAAGCTTTTTTGCAGGTTGTTGCAGCTTCTAGAATTCCTGATGGTTGGATGGGATTGGATATAGGACCTGATGCTATCAAGTCATTTATTGAAGCTTTAGATACTACTAAAACCATTATTTGGAATGGACCAATGGGGGTTTTCGAGTTTGACAAATTTGCGACGGGAACAGAGGTATCATTTGTCTCTGATTTTGCAGTAGCGTACATCTGATGCCTTTTGCGTATGAAGTAAAATTTTGTGTTTGATGATCTTTTCATGTTCAGGCTATTGCAAAAAAATTGGCAGAGCTTAGTGGCAATGGAGTGACAACGATCATTGGAGGTGGTGACTATGTAGCTGCTATGGAAAAGGCAGGGTTTGCTGATAAGATGAGCCATATCTCAACAGGTGGAGAAGGTGGTCCTGCAAGCTTGGAATTCTTGCCCGTGAAGATGCTTGAATAGTTTTTTTGTCCTATTTTCCCAATTTGCGTACCTTACATAACTCGGCATATCTCAGCATTTTCCCTGAGTGGATTAGATTTTAAAAATTAGTTGGCCCTGTAGAGTATAAATGGAAGTTTGAATAAATTTCACTGTGGGCTTGACCTCCTGTTATGCATTGCTTAGTGCCAATGTTCTCAGTGTTTTGAAACTACTGCAGTGAATGAGGTTCTTTGTGCAATAAGTGGTTGGTATTTGGCAGGTCTGTGGTCATACATATTCTGTTTCATTTTCTGATCAAAGATTTCATTGAAATGAGGTTTTTTAATTTGGTCATTTTTTGTCTTGGATTTTGTGCTGGTGACGCCTTATTTCTGCATAGCCCAAACGTTATAATCAGACTCTATGAATTTAGACATCTTCACTACATTTTTGTGTAATTATTAATTACTCTGAAATACATTTTTTTTTGTGTGTGTTTTAATAATCCCCCCTTTTGTCACTCACAAAATTACATCTATTTTGTCTTAGGGAGAGGAAGAAAAGAAATAGAGGAGGATGAGAGACAGAGGAGGAAAAAGGGGGAAATGGCGGTGACAACTTGTAGTACTGATGGAGAGCAAAAAGTCTTAGCAGCTGCCCAACACATCCTCAAGAGCCTTAACTCTTCAGCAAACATTAACACAGATGATATGATTCTTCTTTTTTCGTCAATCGACGCCCGTTTTGCTAATCTGTCTAACATCATGCAGACATCGTCGGCTTCTGCCGCAGCTGCAGCTGCGTCGCCCTCTTCAACTTCCTCTCCTTCTGTCGTGGCTGGCGGCAGCGGTGGTGCTGGTGGGTGGGATGACAACATGTCGTCTTTTTCCCCCAACAGTCAAGCCGATTTGCAATTGGAGGCCGCTGAGGAGCTGATCCACCGGTGGGACTCAAATAGCGATGAGTTTGTCATTGATGCTTATTTTCAGGCTGTTGATTATGTTATACAGTTGATGGAGGACTTGGCTTTGGAAAGTGTGGAATTGGAGCGGGTGGAGAATGCTCTGCAGTTGGCTATGTCAAGGTTGGAAGAGGAGTTTCGTCACACCCTAATCCAGAACACGGTTCCTCTGGATGTCGAGAGGATCGATGAGTTCTTGATTCGCCTCACTTCTGACTCCTCCTCCACTCCTGCAGATGGAGTTACACAGATTCCTGATTTGGAGTCTAGCAGCAGTGGGGTTTGCAGTTTTGCTGATCATGGCGATAATGATGGAGATGGCAATGACAATGAGGGTGATGGCGACGGCATTGTCTATTGCAGATATAATCGCCATGTGACCGAGGGGAGTGTGGGGAGTGATGAATTATTTCATGATTTGGTAAACCCTGATGCTATTTTAGATCTCAAAGGAATTGCTGACCGAATGATACGTGCAGGATATGAGAAGGAGTGTTGTCAGGTGTATTCGAGCGTCCGTCGTGATGTCTTGGATGAGTGTATGTCAATTTTAGGGGTTGAGAAGCTTAGTATCGAGGATGTTCAGAGGATAGAGTGGAAGTCTTTGGATGAGAAAATGAAAAAATGGATTCACGCGCTGAAAATTGTGGTCAGGATATTGTTAACCGCTGAAAAGTGCCTCTGCGAGGAGATTTTTTCTGGTTTGGATGTTATTGAAGATGTTTGCTTTATTGAGGCCACCAAGGGATGTGTGATGCAGCTATTAAATTTCGGGGAAGCAGTGGCTATTGGTAGAAGGTCATCAGAGAAGTTGTTCAGAATTCTTGATATGTATGATGCACTTAAAGATGTTTTGCCTGATTTGAAGAAGCTTTGCAGTGATAAAGAAGCAGGTGACATGGTATACAGTGAGGCTCAGGGAGTTGTGGATGGGTTGGGTGAGGCAGCCATTGGGACTTTTGTTGAATTTCAGAATGCTGTTCAGAATGAGAGCTCGAGGAGGCCAATTCAAAATGGTGAGATTCACCCCTTGACGCGTTATGTAATGAATTATGTGAAGTTGCTCGTTGATTACAGTGATACACTTAATGCATTATTGGAAGCTGAATGTGAGGATGCAAAAGAAGCAGAAGCCAAGGACGCAAAGGTGGTTAATGATGGTGAAAAGCTGGAGGCCAAAAACATGAGTCCAATAGGACTGCGTTTGCTGTCTTTGATCTTGTCCTTGGAATTGAACCTTGACGAGAAGTCAAGCATGTATGAGGAGGAAGGGCTGAAATTTGTGTTTCTGATGAATAATATACTTTACATTGTTCAGAAGGTTAAAGATTCGGATCTTGCGAAATATTTGGGTGATGATTGGATCCGGAAACGTCGTGGTCAGATTAGAAAGCATGCAACAAGTTATCTTAGAGCATCATGGAGCAAGGTGTTGTCTTGTTTGAAGGACGAAGGGATTGGAGGGAGCTCAAGTAATGCATCGAAGGTGCTTTTGAAGGAGAGGTTTAAGAATTTCAATGCTTGTTTTGAAGATATTTATAGGATACAGACGGCTTGGAAGGTCCCTGACTTGCAACTTAGAGATGAGCTTAAGATATCTATTTCAGAGAAGTTGATTCCAGCTTATCGTTCCTTCATGGGGAGATTCGGGAGTCATCTAGAGAGTGGCAAACATGCTGGAAAGTACATAAAGTACACATCTGAGGATTTGGAGAATTACTTGTCACATCTATTTGAAGGAGTACCTCTGATTCTACACCACATGAGAAGGAAAAGCACCTAGAGAGCAGAAACGATGACGGGTACGGATCCTACTTTCAGCATGGACTAGTAGTACATTTCATGTTTGGTAATTTGTCCTTGATTTTGTTAGTTTGAATGTAATATATTTAGCTTTGCTTTGTGAAAGGTAGCCACACTTTATAACACATCCTGTAATAATTCTTTGTATGTACAATATAATCCTATTTTGTGAAATTAATTATGCTTCATGCTTTCAATGCTGCTGCTTAACTACACTACAAACTAATTTTATATAAAGTTTCAACTTGGCACAATGATTTAACAGGTTTGAATTTATTGAAAGTTTATGTGTTAGTCTTATGGATGTATTCAGTCTTCAAGGTTGTTTACATGGAGCACTACGATTATTCTTTTGGACTGTTGGGTGAGGATGAGCCAGCTTCCCACTAAGAAAAGAAATCCCGGTTTGTATCTAGATTCAAGGATTATGAATTTAAAAAAGAAAGTATGAAGCTGATATTTTCTTTGTATGATCTTGCAACTTAGAGTTATCATTTCCTTAGATATTTTGGATGATTTGGTTATGAACATGGTTGGTTGCCTAATTCTTGCATGCACATAATTGTCTTCTCTTTTGGTTCATGTCTTTCATTGCATTCATCTTGATTTGATTCACAAATGAACAAAGCTCTCCACGCTTCCAGGGCCACCCAAAATGTGACTCCAAATTTCAGTCTGGCCCCTCTTGTCGCGTGCTTATCAAAATTACTTGGTATTCAGGTATGTCCTCTCAAAGTAGGCTGCAATTCACTTAAAATAATTTTTTTTCTTTTCTTTAAAGCAAAAAGAAGTTGGTCATATGATACTTCATTTTGTTATGAAAGATTAAATCTTGCTGTACGTGCGTTCTTTCTCCTTTAGAATTGTTGAATAGGTTAACCTGAATTTTCAAAGAAGCTTGTCTCATTAAAAGATACACATGTTAATGCTACATTGGTACTGCACACAGACCGCATGCTTCCACAGAAGGTGTCACAAAATTCTTGAAACCTTCAGTTAGTGGGTTCCTCTTACAAAAGGTTTGCTTGCTTCATCTAAGCTATTATTCTACAAACAATCTTGTGCATTTAAAATGCCACATTGTGAATCCATGTTACCTGATTGATGTTGCCAGTATTTGTTGCTTGCTTCTGAGATTCCTGTCAGTTGATGTTAATTTGTTCTGCTGCTGTTAGAGGAGTTAGGTTCACTGGTTGGTGCCGTTTCAAACCCAAAAAGTCCATTTGCTGCTGGTGTGGGTGGTTCAAAGGTTTCCTCAAAGATTGGAGGGATTGAATTGCTTTTGGAGCAGGTTGACATTTTGCTTTTGGGTGGGGAAATGATCATCACATCCTACAAAGCTCAAGGTCTTTCAGTGGGATTGTCATTGGTAGAGGAGGACAAGTCATATCTTGCAACATCACTTCTTGAGGAGGCCAAGGCCAAAGGAGTTAGCCTGTTGCTGCCTAGTGATGATGTTTGTTGTAGGCAAGTTTGCCCTTGATGCCAACAGCCAGGTCTGCTTCTTAAAGCGCTGCTCCTTTGGAACTTTCTATGTGCATTCTGAAAAGATTAAAATTCTTCAATTGCGTGCACCTTATTATGCTGATTATCTCAGATGCTTTGGTCTTCGTGCATTTTTGGCCAAAATAGTGAGTCAAAAAGCTGAAAGTTTGTGTTTATTATCATAAGTCGTGCCGGCATCTGCTATTCCAGATGGCTGGATGAGACGGGATATTGGACTGGACTCTCTCAAAAGATTCAGTGAGGTCTTGGAGACTACAAAAACTGTAATATTGGATGGAGGCCTTTGAATTTGTCATCAGAACCGAGGCTTGTAAGCTTGGATATGGAATTTGGTTTCATATTTTTCATGAATGCGTTGGATAAGATTAGCCCTTGGGTTGGGGGTTGGGGAAAGAAGGCAAGATGGAAGCACTCTGGTTGGATTGTCTATTACGAGGTCAAATGAGATCAAGATACTTTTGTTATACGAAGAATTGCTAACGGAGAAAGGCGTTGCAACTGTACTATGTTGCAGGGTTGCGTGTTTTGCGATTGGGCCTGCACCTTTCTTGAGGAATACTTGACACGTAATACCGTTATTGTAACCTGCATTAACTATTATAATAACGTGTTTTTTCTCTCTTTTTTCCCCTTGTTTTGGTGTTGGGGAACGAGGAGGAGAGGAGGAGGAGGAGGAGGAGGAGGAGGAGGAGGAGGGGGTTGGTTAACGAAAGGAAGATTATGTTGTCGATAGAAATGCAAATATTTTTTGCAGGCCACTGAAAAGAAGCAAGCAGACCTGAGCGCAAGGGACTCAAACATCACTGGAGGAGATTCGATTGCAGTTGCGGAGAAGGTTGGAGTTGCTAGTGGGCCAATATCCACCGGGGATGGTGCCAGTTTGGAGCTCAAGTATGATTGCTCTTGACCAAACTACTCCAGTTCCTGCGCAGGCAAAAACCAAAACTAAAATTCTTGTTAAACCTAATGCCTTTGTTTATGGTATTTGGGGTTTGTAAAGGAGAGATGTAGGAAGAGAGGAGTTGATTTCGATGTGCGCATTTGGGTGAATGTAAGGTCTGATTTTAGCCTGCCCTTGTGAGATCATCCGAACAAACAAAGCGAAATGGTAAGCAAAGTTTTATTTTGAACCAAGAGCATTTTTATTTTATGTTTTGGGGGAAAAAGAAAAGAAGCAAAATTTTTATGTGGAGAGAATCCATAACCAGCAACAAACTTTAGGGGTTTTGATGGGGTGTCGGACTTGGGAACGTTTTGGAAGCTAGGAGTTATTTGGGAAAGAATTGAAATCGCAGTAGCTAAGCGAGCTGAATGATGAACCAACTCTCGGACATTGTAAATTATAGTTGCAAACCGGTAACTAAATAACCTTAGCTGGCTCCCCCCCCCAAACACAAACAAAAACCGAAAGATCGATAAAAAGCGTATGGAAACCAGGAACTCGCAGCAGCAAGCCATCCATTCCAACTCTTTATTCATAAAAAAACTAGATCGGAGTACTTGGAAATGGATGGACGGCCCCGGACTCCCTAATATGGACTCTCTACGGCGGAAATTGGTGGGGGAGATTGGTTCCAATGGGCCTAAACAAAACCACTGGCTAGGCGAAGACGGAACGGTTCGAAAGTTTCTTGACCCAAAAACAAAAGATGGGAGCAGAAGTTTCTAGATTCTCCTTTCCATTCTGAAATTCTAGCCAAAACTACTGGCTGGACGAAGACGGAATGGTTCGAAAGTTTCTTGACCCAGAAGACAGAAAACAAAACATTGGGTAGCAGATTCTCCTTTCCATTCTCAATACCACTCTAGTCTACCACTACTACCGTACTAGCAGTAGTATATCAGTAAGTAGTGGGTGTACGTAATTGGCGCACTCTTTTTATTAGTGAAGTTTAAAACCTCCATCACCATCACCATCACCTAAACCGCGGACGGTAGAGTGAAGCTGTTATAAGTCTCCCATCTCATCCATCAGTGTGTATGTTTGCTTTATCGTCATCGTCTCTCCCAACTCTCATTCAATTCGAGCTTCCTAGTATTCTCTTTTTCTTTTTCTTTTTTTTTCTTTGGTTTTGTTTTGGGTGTAGTTTAGAAGTTAAATAAATCAATCAACCAATCAATTTATCATTTTTTTTCCCGTTAGTTTTGGTTTACTCATGGAGTAGTAGTTACTAACATGTAATCCAATCAATTTTATTGCTGGTTCTCCCCTCCCATCCAGGTTACAGATTCAATCATCGCCCGGAATAGCAAGTAGTACTAATAGTAACTAGTATTACAGTAGGTATGGCGACGAAGAAGAGCGTGGGGTCACTCAAGGAAGCTGATCTCAAGGGGAAGAAGGTTTTTGTGAGGGTGGATCTCAACGTTCCTTTGGACGACAACTTCAACATCACCGACGACACCAGAATCCGAGCCGCTGTCCCCACCATCAACTACTTGATCGGCTGCTCCGCTAAAATCATCCTCGCTTCTCACCTGGTGCGTATATATCTTCACTCCCTTACTATTTTCTACATATTCTTTGCTGCCGCATTTCCTGTTTTAAGCCCATGTTAGATGTTACTACCATTCTTCCTGATCACTTGAAATTTTAGATCAATGAATATTTCATTTTATTCGGTCCTCTCTTTTTTCTTTTTCTTTTTTTCAATTCTAAATTTTGCTTTTATTTTATGGCTCTGCAAATATGTCTTTCTAATGCCTTTATGTTTGTTAGATCAAGTGTAGTTGCAAAAAAAGACATTAGACCCCCTTTTTTTGAGCTACGAAGCTACGGGTTAACTCCTCAACTGATGTGTCAATTCTCTTTACTCCCTCTAGCCGGCCTGAGTGAAGGGAGGGTGCCCCAACTGGCTATTGCAGTTAGGGGCAGTCAAAAATGTACTCCAGGCTGTCCCCGTGAGCCCAAAACACGTGAGGGGGAGAATAGACAAAAACAGTGAGTGAACCGGCAATTATATGATCATCTGGTCTTCTTTTTTGCATAGAATGAAGCTCTTTTTTTTTGGGGAGTAAATAATATTTGATTCAATCACTATAAGTATCCAAGTTTCTCAAGTATAAGATGTCAAATAAAACAATCGGAAACAAGAATGAACTTTTTTTATTTGATCATCCGAATGTACTTGTTCTATTGCCTCGTCTCGGGATTATCTTGAACATTCCTTACATAAATTGCTTGGGGGTGAAGTGGTGAACTCCGTGGATGCCATATTATTTGTATTCACTATGAATGGAGGTTATTTTGCTCTTGTAATTGTCAGCTTTTTGCTTCGTAGCAAATGAAATGATGTATTTGCCTGGATATTGGTGTCAGGGACGTCCAAAAGGTGTCACGCCAAAATACAGCTTGAAGCCTCTTGTTCCCAGACTCTCTGAACTCCTTGGGGTGGAGGTCTGTTGTTTAGCGTACTTCCGAATTTTGCTGTTTTTCTACATTAATTTTCACAGGTTAAGGGGGCTCTCAGCACTTACCTTCTATATCCACACTCAAGTAGGTCATTATCGCAAACGATTGTATTGGTGAAGAAGTAGAGAAATTGGTGGCTTCCTTGCCAGAAGGTGGAGTTTTGCTCCTGGAGAATGTCAGATTCCACAAAGAAGAGGAGAAGAATGATCCTGAATTTGCAAAGAAGCTGGCTTCTCTTGCAGACTTGTATGTCAATGATGCTTTTGGAACTGCACATAGAGCCCATGCTTCCACCGAAGGGGTAGCCCAGTATTTGAAGCCTGCGGTTGCTGGATTTCTGATGCAGAAGGTTTGTTTTTCACTTTTGAGTGTTACTCTCTTCGCGCACATGTGCTTGCAGTGTAACTTTTACCCTGTGCTTTCGTTCCTCAGGAGCTTGATTATCTCGTGGGAGCTGTGGCAAATCCCAAGAAACCATTTGCTGCAATCGTTGGTGGTGCAAAGGTTTCAACCAAGATTGGTGTAATCGAGTCACTGTTGGCTAAGGTTGACATCCTCTTACTGGGTGGTGGAATGATCTTTACATTCTACAAGGCCCAAGGGCACTCTGTTGGATCCTCGCTTGTGGAGGAGGACAGGCTTGATCTCGCCCTATCCCTCATTGAGAAGGCCAAGGCCAAAGGAGTTTCCCTGTTGCTTCCCACTGATGTAGTTGCGGCTGACAAGTTTGCTCCTGATGCAAACAGCAAGGTCAGAAATCAAACCCATCTTTGACTCTCTTCCCCCCTATGCCCAAACTTGTCGAAATAGTTGGCAAGATCATTGATATAGATTGAAGTAGTTAGGTTGTGACTTGTGATCGGATATAGGGTGCTTTTTATATTTTATCCTGCAGGTTGTTCCAGCTTCCGGAATTCCTGATGGTTGGATGGGATTGGATATTGGACCTGATGCTATCAAGTCATTTAGTGAAGCTTTAGATGCCACTAAAACCATTATTTGGAATGGACCAATGGGGGTTTTCGAGTATGACAAATTTGCCACAGGAACAGAGGTTTGACATAGTAGTATTTAATTGTACCTTAAAAGGTACATTGATGGCTATTGCATATATGAAAAATAAATGCTTTATTGATGTTGTTTGTATGTGTCAGGCTATTGCGAAAAAATTGGCTGAGCTTAGCGGGAATGGAGTGACAGCAATCATTGGAGGTGGTGATTCTGTTGCTGCTGTGGAGAAGGTGGGGCTTGCAGACAAGATGAGCCATATTTCAACAGGTGGCGGTGCAAGCTTGGAACTTCTTGAAGGGAAATCTCTCCCTGGAGCACTTGCCCTTGATGATGCTTAGAAGAGCTTTTTTTTTTTTTTTTTTTTGGCAATTTGCCTACCTCAGATATTCGCTGCATATCTTGCTTTGCCCCTGAGCGGATTAGATCTTGAAAAATAGCTGGCTGTGTAATACGTAGATGAGACTTGGAAATAAATTTTGCCCGTTGTTATGCATTACTTTGTGCTAATGTTGGTTGGTTCTGAAACTGCTGCGGTTTTTGAGGTTATGTATCCTGTTCGAGTTTGCGACCATAATCGAATCCTGCTCTGCGCTGCTGCTAAGCTATAAACTTCGGTGGGCGGACACAATAATGTCAATCACTTTTAAAAGATCTTTATGAGCACTGATCCAGCTCTTATTCTTATGGAAGGTGGTGGGCGTACATTATACCGGCGATTGCTAGACTGGCCGTAGTGAATGATCCGATCCGTTAGAACTGGATTTGCCTCCGTGGACAATTGACGTTGACTTCCCATCGTTTCAGGAAAAAAAAAAAAAAAGACAATGACGTTGACATGTAGATGCGGCATGGACATGGAGAAGGAAGGATTTTCAGCAGGTGAACTATTACTTATGTAACCAGCCGGTGATAGACAAAATTAATGAATGAATCCGTCAGCAAAAGTGCAAGCAATTTAGCATCCCGGAATGGGAGAGTCGCGCTCATCATGACCCTTTACGTGGAGGCGCGCGGGTTTTTTTTTTTTTTGGGAAACGAGGACGACGCTTGACCCGACCCGAGAAATGGTTGTTGTCCCGCATGCGCGACCCGCCTTGTGACTGGTGAACTATATACTAGTATATATTTTTTTTTTAAATTTAAAATTGGTTTCCGTAGGAGGTTTTAGCCTTCGCCGTGGCCGGTGCTGTAATCAGGAATCACGATTGAAGAGGATGATGATGTCTGGCCTGGCCATTCACAATATTATGATGCGTATTTGCTGCCATACTGCGACTGCTACGATTACTAGTAGTCGTCGTCATTTATTCTCCAAAAGTAGTAGTAATATCCAGTCGGCGTCGGGGTGGGGCAATCTCAAACGCTTTCTGTCTCTGCGACCGCCACCGCCACCGCCAACGCTACTGCCTCACTGCTTTTCTTCTGCTTCGTCCTTATCCTCCATCACAGATGCATCCTCAGCTGCAACCACCTCCACTCCCGCCGCTCCTGCTCTTTCAGGTAAAGGTTCTTACGTTCCCTTCTCTTATTGTTCCTTTCCAGGCTTTAGCTCCACCACTGCTTCTTCTTCCTCTTATTATTATTATTATCGTCATTAAAATATTATCTTTTCTTTAATATACGGTTTTGTGGATTAGAGGAGGACGTCATGATGGGATATGTATTTGGGAAGAAGAAGGCCACTCAAGTTGCTCACTCGTCGGTATTCCTCCCTCTTTTCTTTAGTCTTCCACTTTCTTTTTTCGCTTCGTTTTTTTTAACCTTTTTTTTAATAATTATGTTGGTTGCTCTTTCCTTGCTTTGTGCTAACCCTAGTACTCTATAGGAAATGATTGATGAGCACTCCGTTTAGTTTCTTGCTTTCCATTTCTCATGCTTCTGCTGCTGCACTTTGATTGCTCGGAAGCATCATGTTCATCTATTGAATATCTAAATGCTGATCAATGTATCCAGCTTATTCCAACTAATTACCTCTGAAGTATATCCTAAATATATTCTCCTATTGCTGTAGCTTGTGGAAGCGTGTTGTCCAAAAAGGTGACGTGGTTATTGATGCTACTTGTGGCAACGGCCATGATACCTTGGCCCTTGTCAACTTGGTTGCTGATAACACCATACATGGAGGCCGTGTTTATGCTATGGACATTCAGAAAGTTTCTTTGGAGACTACTTCACTGTTACTGGATCAGTCTCTTACTCCAGATCAGGTGACACACTGATGGATGCTTCTGGACATCAGCTGTTTAAATCTTCAGATTTTTTTTTTTTGCCCCCATCTCTGTATAGTCTGTTCAATGCTTGCCCATCGTTTGGCATTTTTATTCCTCGTCTTTATAGTTCACAAAAGTTGGCTCATGCATTTTGTACATCTGCATCGCTCTTAAATATCTTCAGATTCTACACAATGTATGAAGCCTAGAGATTTTGAAGACTACGATTGACTAAATGCATGCAATTTTGCAATTTCATTTCCGGAATTTGAGAGATCACTCTTAAGCAAAACAATTTGAAGATTTTCTAGTCCTTGCAGGCACATTAGCTGGCCAAGCACTGCATTTTACGTTTACATTTAATTCTTCAGAAATGCAACTGCGACTCTAGAATACTAGAAGCAGGTCCAGCTGTAACCATCACTTCCTACGCTTGCATTTCTTAATATGCACCCCTTTTGTTCTCTTAACCGCACGTTTTACTAAATACCTCTGAAACCCAAAACTGAGGTACATTTGTTTGGTCTGAATTTAAAGTGACTAAAATCTCTCTCTCTCTCTCTCAACGTAATTGAACCTTGTACAGACTGGCTCTCCCATTTCACATTATTTCTAAATTTTTTTTCATGCTGATAAATGCAGAGAAAGCATGTTGAGCTGTTCCTGATGTGTCATAGCAAAATGGAGGAAGTTGTTCCCAGTGATGTTGCTGTAAGGTATTACTTCAGCTAACTTATGGGGATATACAGTGTGAGCTGTTAAAGTGCAATAATAAGCGTTGTCATTCCTAGTTGCACTACCATGATTGAATTGATGCCCTTTGCTGTTGCAATCTTTTATTCGTGTCATATTCTTTTTCTGTGTCTAGTGTAGGTTAGTTGTGTTCAACTTAGGATACCTTCCAGGAGGACAAAAGGCGCTTATAACAAGGTCAGAAACAACTTTACTTGCGTTAGAGGCTGCCAAGAGAGTACTAGCACCTGGGGGCCTCATCAGCATAGTGGTTTATGTCGGCCATCCTGGCGGAAGGTGATCATTTACTTGTGTAATTTTTCTCTTCATGGATTGTTCTATGTATACATGAGATGGTGTTTTTGACATTCAGTCGCTTGAAATTGAGATAATTGCACATGGATCCCTTTGTGCTTATGATTTTTGGATGAGTAATAAGCTTGAATAAGCATTGTTCCTCCAACTGTTATGCAAAAAGCAGCATCCTAAAGGGTGAGATGATTGTTTTGCTCTGGATGACGTTAAATACTTAAAAGCCCTTTAGGAGTGCGGTGGCTTTTGGTCTAGTGCTTGTCAAATCTAGAGCTTCAAATTTTAGCTTTGCTTGGAAGTTCTTTCTAGCCTGAAAGAAGCAACTAAATCAGTACTTTTGAAATTTCATCATACAATGCACCACACTCCCACACGAGCTCTTAGTTTTTTTTGTAGAAATTGACTCCAATACATGTGTGATGGTAGTGCCTTCTATTTTTATATGATTGTTGTCAGTTGTTGCGCAACTGTTATTGATGTTTCAGACATTTGTCTCCTGTATTTGCTATAGGGAAGAGTTTGAGATGGTCCAGGCATTTGCTTCTGAATTACCAGTTCAGAATTGGGTCTGCACCAAGCTCCAAATGTTAAATAGGCCGTCGGCTCCCATGATCATTCTTCTATACAGGAGATGGTGAATAACAAAGATTAATGTAAAATCTTTGCTTTCTAATCCTTCCCAACTAACTTTTGTACTGAATATCCTGCTAAACCATTTCTGTTGGCACCATATTGAACATCTCTTAAAATCTTGTTTTGCCAGTTTAAGTATATAATGGATTGGTTTCGATGTACATCAGGTAGAAAGGAAAGAAAAGCATGAAATGGTAGCAATCCTTCTGTCGTACCAAAGAACAAAACCATGAGATGAAGTAAATGACACCAGAAATGCTAAAGATTTTTTTATTACTCTGGATGCCATGTGAACTGTATAAGAGCCTTGCCTAATTGCACATTTAAGGTGGAGTGCGAGCCAAGTAAGGCTTATCATAAACTACAGGAACAATAACCACAAAAAGAACAGAAGTGAAAACGGTGGTCTAAACCCAAATTTACAAGGGAGATTTTGTGATGATCAACCAATTCTCAACAGGAAGAAGAGCAAAGGCTAGCATCCTTAATTTTGTAACGATATAGGACTCGTTTCCTTCTAAATTGTCCGTTTTCAATGGTGATCACAACCTTCCCAGGTTCATTGCTTTTAAAAGAGTTGCGAACAGATCCTTCCTGCCACCCTATCCTCCTCTCTTTCTTGACAATGATGGTATAAGAGCTTTCATTGCTTGGAACAAATTCCTCTTTGTAATTTACCTCCCAACCTATCACAGTCAGGTCCCACACCAAAGTGCTTCCGGCCTTTGTTTCCAAGAAAAGTAGAAGCATTTTAGGTCACTGCAGCTGTGCAATGTGAAAAGACAGAAACTAAGGATGGACTAAATCCATGAGATGCTCGCTCGTTTACCTTTGGTGTAGGGATCTCGATGGTTTCAGTTGATCCTGCCTTGACGGTGACATCAGAAACACCATCGTCCGTGGAAAAATCAGGATCGTTCTCTCTCTTGAGCCCTCCATAATTGACCGGGATTTCCTCCCCAGCAATGTACCTGCAGTCAGGTCGGCCAAGCAATGCGGATATGATCATTTAATTTTGAAACCACAGACAGAGGATACAGATATAGAAAATTTTATTACTTGAGAAGGGTTTCTGTGACCCTGTTTGCACGCGCAAACACGAATTTGCTCTTAGTCCTTTGTGTCAAGAAAGGAGATAGAAGTGCGTTGAAGGCATAATACCAGAACGGGACGTTGATGAATATCTACAAAAGCAATATGTACTTTTTTAACACAGGAATGAGTTCTCAAAGGATAGCAATGAAGATAAGAAAAATTACAAAAATAGAGAAGTGAAGACAAACGCAAGTTGCTTGACTCACATTTGTGGCTACAAATTCAGGATAGTTTTCCTGAAGCAGGGCCACAGCTTGTCTGAGGGCAAGACGGAGATCCTTCCTCGATGGTCCAGGGGCATCCTTAAGATCGTTGATTTGGAGCAATGAGGAAACTCCCTCAGGCCTGAAATCGAGCTTCTGAATCTGCCTCTCCATCAACTGCAGCCTCCACCTTAAAAATTTCTCCCGGCCCTCTTGTGTTCCAAAAGTCTTATTGTACAAATCATCATTCCCAAATACTGCATAGACATTGTAACAAACCGGGTGGCCTCTACGGTCCACTCCACTCATGGAGTACATTGACTCATAATCACACCCAAAATCTTCTTCCAGAATCGAGTCAATGTTATTCTCCTTCCGATATTGAAGGGTGCTTCTCAACATTTCCCAGGCATCATTGACCTTAAACTCTCTGGCTTTCAAGAACTTCAACAGTATAACGTCTGTTCCCTTGTCTCCTCTACTTGGCATTAAAGGCACACCCCAGATGCAGAGGGACGAAACACCTGCATCGTTGCCAACACATTTAACCTCCTCTTCTTCATCTTCTACCTTAGCCTTTCCTCTGTCTGACTTTCCCTCATAAACATCATTGTGTTTCTCGTTTTCTATCGACTCTATTTGTTTTTCTTTTGGCTCGCATTTCTTGGATTCTTCCTCATTTGGATCAGGCTCTTCCTTCTGCTCCCGCTTCTTCTCCTGGAACAGTTTGTTTGCCAAAATGGCTTCTTCAACAATCGATCTAAGTTCTTCCAATGCCTTCCTTTCATTCTCCTTTAAATCAGAAAGTAGATCACTTTCGTCACTTTTCAAATAATCCCCCTTATTGGTTGCAACGGATGACGAAGTCTCTCCTGTTACATCAACTGCATCTCCCTGTTTCTCCTCTGCATTGGGTGATGAAACATCAACCTTCTCTTTTGCATCTAGATTATCTTCTGTTTTAGGGGATGAAGAAGGCTCGCCTTGGTCATTCTCTTCAACCTTCTCCTTTGTTCTGGGTGATGTCGATTCCTCACCTCTATCATTCACATCTGCCTCCTCCTCTACTTGGGCTTGCTTCTGTTTCCGTAATTCAATATCGGGCGCCCTGATACCTTCTGGTTTTGCCGCCTCTGCCATTCTTGAAATTTCTGTTGGACGTCTATTTACATGCAAGGGAAATACCGAGACCTACACACGGGCCCGAAGAACGGAAAAAGAGACGGAGAAAGCCACTGGGAGAAGTGTTTACAGATAAAGCGCACAAATCTTACACCACTCGTTGTCAGCCCATTTCGCTCCTCATTTTCCTCTCCTCCGTCTGTTTCTTTGTTTGACAACAGCGACGTGGAAAAAGAGGCGGGGGATCCCTGCACCAGGCACCTCCATGGTTAGAACGTCGTACACTTCCTTAACAAACGCGGCTGTGTTCAACAATTAGGGAGTGCACGCCACACAGCATATCATTTAATTGAAGACTTAACCGTGCTCCCGTCCGTTAGCCAGATTTCCTAGTTCCCATAAAAATTGAAGCAAAATAAATTTATAACGACATCGAATTGTGTTCTTGGATCCACCACCCCAGAAAATGAAAAAATTCAAGATACATAATCAAATTCCGTTGAATACAACTTCTTTCGTCAGAATCACTGATGACTAGTGGACCAGGGCAAAAACTTGAAATTCGTGTTTAGAAGCATTATATTATTTTTTATGCAGACTCCTCCTCAGAAGTTGAGACAGGCGTATCCGGATTCGCTCCCCACTCTGTCCACGATCCATCATATACAGCAACATCAGTCTTCCCGAGTCGATGAAGGCCCTACGTGAATTTAAGACATTATTAGATAAGGTAAAAGACACTTTGGTCTTTAAAACGAGTACGACAGGCTTCCCAATATGTACTTTCTCTTGCATGGCTGCTTATGGGGTTCTGATCAGGGAGAAGTCAAAGCCAAGAAATTTTACCAGTGCAAGAATACAAGCAGTTACACCAGTGCCACATGAAGTTATGATCGGCTCGTCCAAAGAGATGCCTGAAACAGGAGCACACGCTTAGGAAGTTGATCAAATCCTTAGCAACAGCAACACTAAACGACAGTTAATCATAGTCACAATGCAGCAAACAATTCATCAAAAGAAGCTTATAATATATCATAGGGATAAGGATAAAGTGAAAAAACAATTGGTGAGCTAACTTGTAATACCCCAACTTAATTTTATGTCTTTCCATTTGGAATTCATGATGCCAAAATCTTCAACCTACAACCAACCATCTTAGACTTTGGTAAACCTTACAAAACAAATGAAGGCAGGGTTCTGGAGTCAAAATTAACCATGTTTGCTACTTTGATCCCAACAAGTTAAAGGATTATCTCATTTTTCTTGCACTTACAACCCAAAAATACCCTAATTATTATCAACTCCAACTAGGGCATGGCAATTGTTCACCCTAAGTGTTAACCATTTTGGTAACTTTTTAACTTGTATATCAAATTGTCTCAAAGGATTTCAACTTAGTTTGTTGCCAAAACTGCCTTTTTTAATCCGTATCACCTTTAAGTTGTTTGATTTGCTTGGGGATTAGGTATGCCAAGAGTGCGTGAAAGCTTTCTTACTGTCTACATGAAAGGTGTACTTTACAGCACACAAATACAGAAGTGCTACTACAATAGTAGGCTTTTGCGCACGATCAGACAAAGAATTGCACCACTTTTTACCTCCTCCTTCAAATTTTTTCTTCAGCTCATCAGCAGACAAGAGTGACTGTGAGCCATCCAACATCTGCAAATGACCCGAGAGTGTCGTGAATCATCATAAGAAACTATCAAGTACAGACAATCATTGAAAAAGATGTAGCCACAATAGAGCTGAAATTGACTTCCAAAATTATCATGTCTGAAGTAGAAGACGGAAAAGACATAAAATCAAGAATAGCATCAACTCATTGGTGTGGCATCCAGGACTAAGCTTTTGTCCTTTCTTTTGGACGCTTGATGCCTAATGGACACCGAATGAAGCATCATAAGTTACTATAACGTACAGATAGCCTTCAAGAAAGATATACCCACAAAAGAGCCTATTTCAGCCCAAAATTCATAATGTGTGATGTGGAACACACAAAAAGTTAAAATCAAGCATAGCATGTAAACTTTTAAAATTACCAGGATCGTGAGACCTGTCAACTCTGAATACTATTTCCAGCAAGATATGTCAAGAGTGCAAATGATTCCAATTTTGAAAATGTCATAAATATACATGAAACTAAACTTTGTATCTCTTTTTGCGAACTAAAATGCCAAAATAAGCTGGAGTTAAGAAACAATTAGCTCAGCTTATCATCTCTGCATAGTATGTACACATCATTTAAAAACTGAAGTGTCACCTGAGGAAATGGAACACACTTGCTTCCAGGTACATGACCACTTCTGATTCCCTTTCGAGGCTCTGGTGCAACACCATCAAACCTGAAAGAGAATGAAAGGAAAAGACACTAAACAGACAATAGAAAAATTCTGAATAAGATCACTTGATACACATTCAAATAAAAGCATGTTGCCCTTGCTCTACAAGCTAAAAGGAAACATAATCAATTGCCCTGAAAGATCATTATAGAAAAAGCTCATTCCCCCCCAAAGTAACTGGTAAGGATGGTAACTGACTGTCAGTCCCGGCAAAATCATTCAATTTCAGAGAAAAGTCAAATCTGTTTGTCCTAAAACCTTGACAGCCTTCTATTTTGCAAATGAATTTGATCTTTCAATTTCCAAAGAGAAAAAGATGGCTTTTTTATAATTAGGAGGAGTTGCTCAATCAAGTATAGCATTTTCCGGACACAGAGACCAATTCGGAAATGCAGCAGCAAAATTTGATCATGTGGTTCTCAATTTAAGAGCTTTAAATATAATGTCATCAAGTACTTTTAAGCCAAAATAATTAACTCTAGAGGTACCTGTGAAATATAACTATCTAGTTCAAATTAGATAAACACTTCTAGGTAGAAATGCCACTATAACCAAGAAGTTTTAATTATAAGTTTCATGTGAAATTCTACTAATGAGGCAAAACAAACCACTTTATGTGTAAGTTCAGTGAATAGTTGATACGTAGGTGCAGAATGAAAAGCTACCACAAAAACACACCCTCCTCATGCATAAAACCACTAATCCTAGCATCTAAAGCAAGAAGTTGAAAACCACAAATAAATGTTATTAATGACACAGTAAACAGTAAGTTACAAATAATACCTTGGCTTTGCGCGAGCATCTATATGTTGATGTGTCTTCTCTTCAATATTCTCCCTAACCTGAAAGTTTTGTGAAAATGCATCAAAAATCCAGAACGAGAAAATGTCAACTATTCTGCTACCTGTGGTATTATCTTCTGCAATGATGTTCAAAGCCCAACCTAATGCGCAGACTCACTGCATGCCACCTTAACCAAAATTGAAGAACCCACTCTATCCTCAAACACATATACATGCATGAACATGCATGTATATTATCTTTCACTTATTTAGCGGAACTAACCAGCCAACCTCTTGAATTGTTACTGCAACTATAACTATTTCAATTAACTGTTCTTTTGGTGGCAGAGAATCAGTGTAGATAACATATTACTTCCATTCAACGTCCTGAACACTGATGCAAACAGGTTATACAAATGCAATCTGACTCACAATTCTACCAGAAACTACCTGAGAAAAAACTCAAGGTAACTACAAGTGCTAGAAAATTTTGAAAAGGAAAATTAAACAGGATACTAACTTGGTCAAGTGTCCAAACAAGATTCGGCTGAAATTTGGTTTGGAATGTGATTGGCCCAACCTGCAGATACACAACAGCTCCTGATGACATACAATGAATATACAGGAACTAGAACTGAGAGAAAAACCTATTGAATCATCATAATTAATGACAGATATATCTATCACCCAGAACTATAGATTACAGAACAATCAAATCAGTCATAGGTACTACAATGGATATCAAATATACTCCATGAAATAAATCAAAACTTACCCTCTGCCCCTGATATACTTTCTCTATTGCCTCACTGGCAGCACTAGCTTTCAAGATTGCATCTCCAGATGCACTTGATTCAACATCAAATCCTGAAGCACGCCATCTTGGTAGTCCCCCATCTAGAACCCATATTCTATCATGCCCAAAAACTCGAAACATCCTGTTTAATGCCAATGGAACGGACAGGTATCTATTGGTAAAAAACTACAAAAAGAAGGAATTACTGCAGATTAGCATATTAACTCAGAAGGAAAAGATTTAATATACTGGGGCTTACCACCAAACACGAGCTGCACTAAAAATTCCTTTACCATCATAGACGACCAACCCATCTTTATTTTCAATACCAAGCGCAGAAACAGCAGCAGCAAATGCTTCTTCTGATGGCAACATATGTGGCAACTGATACATGCAATTTGGGCAATTAAAGTTCTTTAAATCATCTATTGAAGAATAATTATGATCAAGATCTACACATTGATTATTTGAACTGCTGACAAACATTGAACAAATTTGACAAATCTTTGATAAAAGAAGACAACAAAACTGCCAGTATTGACAAGTCTTCAACAGAAGCAGCCATAAATTTTCCAATTGGTTCATCTCAGAACTACATATGATACATATGCTGACAACTAAACTATAAACATACTCACACAAGAGTTAAGAGATAATGCGCACAGAACATCAACACGTATTGTCAGCTTAGAAGCTAGAGCCATCCACGAAAAGCACATATAATTCACAAGCAGATTTGAACATCTTACATTTGTAGCTCGATCTGATATGCCATCTACGTCGAAAAAAAGTGCACCAGGAATGTGTGCAACCTGTTTGAGCAATGCCATTAAATTGTAAAATTCAACATAAGGACACTTAGTTAAAATGCCACAAGAACCTTGACAAGGGATATAGCAGAGTAGTACAAAGTAACAAGGGATACACATTAGAACAACATAAGTATCTGGCAGATATTTCTTGATTACGTAAGAGTAATCCAACAACCGCAAGGTGAAGCAAGCCAGCAATAATAAATAGAAGAAACAGGATTAAAACCTGATACTCCTGGAGTGGATTCCTCTGCTCATCCGGCATATACCAAGATGCATCCAGAACCTGAAGCGATTAAATGGTTACAATATGATTCCATTTAATCTGGCTCTACAATATTATGCATAAGATGCAGTCAAGTATAAAACCATGCAATTTTGATTAGCCCAAGATATCCATCTAAGTGACAAGGCTAGCAGGTAAAATACGGATGCATGCACACTAATACACTAAACTATGTAGGTCGTCGTTAATAATGGAGTAATAATTTTCAACATCTACGGAGGAGCTGCTCATTGCTGTTGAACTAATTGACAGAATATAAAAGTATCTAGCCATGCACACAGAAGATCAAAGGAAGATACAAAAGAAGAAGCTCAAGTGCACACCTTCATATCAGGCTCCCGAAGGTTTGCATGGAGCCAATCAACCGAAACAACAGGTTCCGTAGGATGCAGAGACATATTAGAGAATGAAACTTGTGACGCAGCCACTGATGAAACCATTCTACAGAACAGAGTTGTGGACTTGTTATAGGACCAATGGGAAGAAGCAGGATCGGAATTGAATGGTCTCTTCTGTGACAGTAAGATGGCAATTTGACATAGTTACTAACAAAGAAGAAGCACAAAACAATGTTAACATTGGAAACTGTGAGATCATTTTTGAATAAAAAGCTTTTAACAACGCAGAAATTTGTGTGGATAGAGATGAAAGGGGGATTACCAACCCATTACGTCACAAACCTAAATACAAAGGAACCAACTCCGTACAAACTGCAAAGACACAACTCATCGGAAAACCACTAAGAGCAACAGTAAAAGCTAACAGGTTTTGAGGGAAACAAAAAACATAGCAAATCATATTAAGTAGGAAACTAACCCAAATCCAATTAACCAGCAAAGGCTTATTAGGGTCAGTAGCAGCTAACGAACAGAAACTAGAGTGATAAGAATAAACAAAAGTAGTGGCGAGGGAAGGGACTTACGCTGAAGAAGGATGTGAAGAGATGGGTCTTCCGAGAAAGAGGAGAAGAAGTAGATTGAACAAGGAAGCGGTGAGAAGAGAGAACTCTGGCCAAAACGGCTGATGCCATTTTTCAATCAAGTTAAGCGAAACAATAAAGGACCATCAAAATCGTGTTGGAGAAAGAGTTTGAATTCGTGTCTGGGATTGGAATGGAAATCTTTGGATCACAACCTCCGCCCCCAACAACTCGCAAACCAGGCTGCCGCTGCCGCCTGCCGCTGCTGCTACTGCTGCTACTGATAAAACTGATACTTACCAACCAACAACTAGAAGCACCCAAGCAGAGTTGTCAAACAAACAAACGGTGGTGTTTTCTTCCCCCAAAATTTATTTCTTTTTCTTTTGTTCGATGGTAATTTTGGATTTCTCCTTTTCCCCCCACCCCTATTTTATGTGTTTCTGCAGAGGAAGGCTAAATAATGGTAGCTGTAATATTGCCAATAGCTCTCGGCCCTGGGGTGTCTAACCAGTTTTGTTAGTAAAGGACTTTAGTAAGGACAATGTGCTAGTCGTATGGCATTTCGGGGAACGAAAAATCTCTCGCACGTAATATGCGGTTGTTTTCTTAAATAAATTTTTATATATTATGAATAATTGGTATTTGAAACTTTCTCCTTTTTTTTTTAACCTTGAATGAAAGGGAGGAGAGCGAGAATTCAACATTGCTAATACCCCTACTATTTGAGTTAGGTTGGGATTGAAACTTCATTAACAAACGTTCGGATCCTTACAATTGGAGGTAGAAATAGAAAGGATGTGAAGAGCGATGAAAGAAATTTTTTTTAAAAAAAATGGTGCTTATAACTTTTGTTACTTCTCTTTTCCTCTCTCACATAAGATAGGAAAATGGATTGACAAGGTGCTTACATAGATTAGCATCCCATGGAGTCAAATCCTACATTATTCTCTAAACTAATATTATACAAGGTAAGTCCCTAATTATCATCCTAATTATCATCCTAATTGATGCTAATAATATAAGATAACATCCTAATTTGTTATTTTAATTGAAACTAATATTATTTACATTAACATCCCCTCTCAAACTCAAAATGGTTGTAAGGAAATCAACTTGAGTTTGCACACAAAATCATGAAAGCGACAGGGAGATAGTGTTTTTGTATAAAGATCAGCAATTTGATCCGATAAACGAATTGGAGATAAACTCAAAATACCACAAACAAGGTATTGTCACAAAAAATGACAATCAATTTCGATATGTTTGGTGCGCTCATAAAAATATCATTATGTGTGATCTAAATAACACTTTGGTTATCACAATGACTAGTAATAGAAGAAGAATGGACAACACCCATGTCGTTAAGTAATCAATGAAGCCAAATTAACTCCTGAGAAGTATTAGCTAAATCTCGATATTCAGCTTTAGAATTAGAGCAGGTAGTGACTAATTGTTTCTTGCTACGCCAGAAAATTAAAGAATCACAAAAAAAAAAATTCATTAGTGGAACGATGATCAATAAAATTACCAGCCCAATCAGCATCAGAATAGGTACGAAATTCAAGAAACAAATGAATCGAAAAATAAAGTCCATGAAAAGGAACGCCTTTGACATAGCGAAAAATTCTAAGAACTATAGTATAATGAGCAGAACGAGAAGTGCTCATGAATTAACTGATGATATGAACAACATAAACAATATCATGTCAGGTAACAGTCAGATAGATAAGACTACCAACTAAGCGACGATATCGCATAGGATCATCCAATAATGTTCCATCCATAGGAGTAAAATGAGTATTTGCCTCAATTGGAGTAGAGGTAATTTTGCTATCTATTATACCGGCAGAGCCTAAGAGATTAGAAGCATATTTTGCTTGAAATAAGTAGTAGCCATTGGTATTCGAAAACACCTCAAGATCTAGACAGTAATTTTAAAACTCTAGATCCTTCATTTCAATTTGTCGACTCAGATATTGTTTGAGTTGTTGAATCCCTTCCAAATCATCACCAGTAATGACCATATCACCAACATAGAGAAGTAACAAGATAGTACCAGTGGTTGTGCAGCACAGAAAAAAGGCAGAATCATAAGGACTAGCTGCAGAACTCAATTTAATAAGTGTTGAACTAAACTTAATAAATCAGACTCGAGAAACTTGCTTAAATCCATACAAGACCCGACGAAGACGACAAATTTTGTCAGAGGAATATGAAAAATCAGGAGGTGGTTTCATATAAATTTCATCAGCATGATCACCATTAAAAAATGTATTCTTCATATCTATTTGAAAGAGAGATCAACACTGACTAGCAGCAACAGTAATAAGAGTACGAACAGTTATGAGACGAGCAATTGGGGCAAAAGTTTCCTTATAATCAATACCATACTCCTCACTATAACTTTTAGCAACAAGACAATCTTTGTAACGTTCAATAGATCCATCAAAGTGAGTTTTAATTTTGTAAATTCACTTGCAACCAATAACAGTTTTGTCAAAAGGCAAATTGATCAAGTTTCAAGTATGAGTTTTGAACAAAGTATCTAACTCCTCTTACATAACTTTCTGTTATAATGGATTAGAAGAAGTTTCGTGAAAGAAAATAGACTCATGTAAAGTTGTTAAAGTAAAAAAACAGTGGTAATCATGAAGATAGACTGGTTGAGTTCTTATCCGAGAGGGATATCGTGAAAGAGAAGCAACTGATGGATCCATTCAAGAAGGCAATCAGAAGAAGTAGAGGACTATTTTGCGACTGACGAAATATAGTCATTAGAGGCACACTCAAGATTTGAAGGACACTCAAAAAATAGGTCTATAGAAGGATTAGTAAAATGTGGTGGTAGGAAAGAGAAAGACAAAGTAGTTTGAGGGATGGCAAAAAAAATTTTATGTTTCCAAAAAATTACATAGAAAAAAATATGCAACCTACGAGAAATAGAATCATAACATTTATAACATTTATGAGTAATGTCATACACAAGAAAACAACAAAGATGGGCATAATATTGTAATTTGGATCGTTCATGAGGATAAAAGCATAAAATATGTACATCCAAAAATTCTAAAATAGGAGTAAGCAGGAATGGTACCAAACAATATCTCATATAAAGATTTATTGTGAAGGATAAGATATGAAACCCTATTGATAGTGTAGACAGCAGTCTCTCCCTCAAATGGTTCACGTAAAGATGTAAAAATGAGTAAAAATCGAATTGTATCTAAAATGTGGCGATGTTTACGTTCGACTCTATCATTTTTTTTGAGAAGTGTCCAGACAAGATAAATGAGGTAAGGTGCCTTAAGAAATTATAATAGATTCAAAATCACCAGAGATATATCCACGAGTATTATCAAATCTAAAAAGTTTTATAATTTTAAAGAACTGAATTTGTACCATTACATTAAATTCATGAAAAATGGAGAGAAATTTAGAATAGAATTTTAAGAAATAGATTCATGTATATCAAAAAAATCATCAACAAAAATAATAAAATAACGAAAACTCCCATAGTGAAAACTGGAGCTGGACCCCAAACATCTGAATAGATCAAATCAAAAGGTACTAAAACATGATAATCACTCTTATTAAAAGTAAAGCAAAGATTTTAATTCAATAAGAGAGGGATGACCTAATTTGTAATACCATATAAACATAGTGGGAGTAGCAAAGGCACGAGAAGAGGAAAGACGAAGAGATGTCAATTCGAACAGTCGTCCAATCTTACGTCTGGTCCCAACAATTGTTTTCATCAATGGATTCTAAATAAGACAAGTAACACAAAAAAAAAAAAAAAAGTTGAAGATCAAGGTCACATAATTGACCAACAAAAAGAAGATTGAAGGATAATTAAGGAACAAAATAGACATTAGATAAAGAAATGTCATTAGTTGAGATGGTACCATTATGTGTAACATGTATAATAGAACCATCAGTTGTAAAAATGAAAGTAGGTTTTGAAAATAAAGATTTTGAGTAAAAAATGTCAGAGTTATAGGTCACATAGTTACAACATTCAAAATCAATGAATCATGAAGAGGTACCTGATGTGACAGAAAAAGCATTTGCAGAAAGTTGAGCAGTGTGAGCAAGAGCTTGAGAAATAATGACCTCTAAATCAGCAGTAGAAGGAGCGGAAGAAGCAATAGGAGATACAAATCCAAAAGGTGTGGTAGCAGTAGATTCAATAGGAGGGTGGGTTTTATCAGTGGCAGCCATAGTGTGAGGAAAAGAGTTTCAAGTACGTTGTCCTTGACCTCTATTTCTAAACTGAAGTTTGTGGCATTCAGAAATAAAATGAACTAATTGTTGACGATACCTACACTCAATAGTTGATTTTGAAGCAAAAGCTATAGGTGGTCGAGATGTCGAATTAGTCTGACGAACAAGGGTAAGGATCATATTAGCAGAGCGAGAAGAGGTTATATGCTTTCGAGTTTCTTCAGATATCAAGTCCTTAAGAGCAGTATCAATGGAAGGTAATAGCTTTCTATTGAGAATAGCAGTCCGAGTAGAGTCAAACTCGTCAAGTAAGACCATGCGAAACAGAATAAGGCGATAAGAATCATGGTAAGCATAGAATTTTTTTGCTTCATTGGGGTAGTTCTATCAAGGTTTTGATTCAACAATCTCATCCCAAAAATAAACCATGTCACAGTAGATATCCTAAACAGATTGACCAGACTGTTGTTTCATGGCACGCAATCGAAGAAAAAGTTGATATAGAATGAATTTAGACTAATATTATACAAGGTAAGTCTCTAATTGTGATTTTAATTTATCCTAATTGATGATCCTAATTGATGCTAATAATGCAAGATAATATCTTAATTTGTGATCCTAATTAATTCTAATATTATTTACATTAACAATTCCAGTTTCTAACTTTCTATTAGGGAGTGAATTTGTTGGATGGTTTAATTACAACAAGAAAGAAATCGCCTACAGCATTGTTCACTCCCCTGTAGTTCTTAGCCAAAAAGGACTTTGTTACATCTTTGTGCATACCTTTGGACACCTTTATGTAGGCAGACCTCTATAGATCATCTAAACATAGAATCTACGGTAAATTAGGTGGTTTGCGTATATTTCTTTTACTAGAAAAATGAGTTAGAATCAATTGTAATTCAATCAATGACAATTCAATCAATTGAATGTAAGTTGCTACCATGTTATTTTGTTTTTCTAATAAAGTCTCATTTAAATGAAAGTGTTCTTACTAAGAGTTCGTAGTAAGCAGTGTTTTGAAAATCGAATCGAATCGACTAGTTCGAACAGTCGAATTATGAACCAACCATGCATCCGTCTAGTTTAATGAGTAACTCAAAAAATCTATTGAACCGATCAAAAATCAGTAAAAATTGGGAGGTTCTACCGATTTTTATTAAATTTTTATTTTCTAAAACAAATAGTTTAGTTTTATTCAAAATTTTTAACGCTAAAATAAATTAAAAAATTTAAACTTTTGAATCGGGATTGAATCGATTGAATTGGTGAATCACAAATCGAAAAGTTTTTCAATTCACTCTCCGATCTGAGTTTAAAAACATTGGTAGTAAATAGTTGTAGTAGTAGTAGTGGAAGAGATGTTGGATTGCCAAGACAAATTGACGGGGGTGGCCATCAGACCCCTTTTGCCTGCATGCCATGTCACATTCTCACTAATGCCTGGACTCTCACCTTTTTTTCTTTCCTGACTACTGTGGACTTGAATTTTTTTTTTTACCGTTGACTTGACTTGATAACTTTTTTTTCTTTTTTGTTTTAAGTCGTTCTGTTTTGCAAGTTATTAGGTAGACGAAGCGACCAGATCGATCCCTAAACTACTTATTAGAAGCCAAAATAGTCCCTGAAATTTGATGTCTGCCCAATTTAGTCCCTCAAACTATATATTCACATAAGCCAATCTTGATTTCTCTTCTTTTTTTATTATTTTTTTGGCTAAACCACAAATGATACAAAGTTCACCACTACAAACCCGGGGAATAGAGGAAGTCAAAAGAAACCTTACACTCCAACCCACATTAAAATCATTAAAAACACTTTATCATTGGTGAAATATGAACAAATCCAAATTTATGGGAATGAAAATAGGTTTCTCAAGCAAAACCTAAACCCAAAATTTCAGATCCCATTGAATTTTACCAAACAACCCCAGGAGGACCAATATAATAGGGTTGGGAGTTCGTTACAACAAGATGATGCCGAACCAATTTATATACTATTATATAGGGTTAAAAACAAAAAAATCATCTGTGGTATACCTAATATACAAAAAAGTCCCGCATGATTTCAAAACATATAAAACGACACCTCATGTTTTGAACTAAATTGTAAACTAACAAAATTCCTTAAACTTAACGAAATCCGGTAAATTTAACGGAAAATTTAACGGAATCCGTTAAACTTAACGGTAAACTTAACGGAATCCAGTAAGTTTAACCGCAGAAACCGTCATTTTCGTTAACTTTAACGAGTTCTGTTAGTTTACAATTTAGTTCAAAACATGAAATGTCGTTTTGTATGTTTTGAAACCACGGAAGATTTTTTTGTGTATTAGGTATACCACGGGGAATTTTTTTGTTTTTAACCCTATTATATATTGTAAGTGTGGCGAGGTAACGAAGATAAGAACTTCATGAAAGAATGCCAATCTAGCACAGAGATTTCATCATTGCCAAAATTACAGAGTAGTTGTTTTGAATATTTCTCTTGCCATTGTGGTTTGCAATATAATTTGTAAAATTTTTATTGAATACAAAGTAGCTATGATTGTGGTTTCTTCAACTTAAGTAGCACAGTTCACCAATGCGTAGGAAAGCAACTACTGCCATTCACGGTTTACTGAGAAGCAAGAACATGGAGAAAGTGCACAAAACACAATTTTGGCTAAAAATAATGAAAAGCTAGCTTTTTAAAGAAGTTTAAAAGACTATGGCAAAATCAAGGCTAATGTTGGCTATTAGGCTTCTAAGTTGGGGTTTATCACTTGCTACATGGTTGAATCAACCATGCCTTATAAAAGCATATGAAATTATTTTTGCATCTAGGGATTCACAATATAAATGAAAGGTCATAGTTTTGGGGGTAGTATTGGTTTCACAAGAATGGTGGTTGTGTGAGAAAGTAGATGTACTTGGTTATAACTTGTTCCTTATGTTAAGAATTCAAATATGATAAGATGGATGTAATGTTAATTAGATTGATTATAGAAGTTTCTGATATTGTTGTCGTATTTTGAACAATAATTTTCTGAGCTTTGTGCACAAAGTTTTCTTGGAAGAATGAAATTTGGAACATAAGAACTATACATACTAGAAAATTGTTTCCTAAACATGAATTCTGTTCCTAAATAATTTTTAATGAGGCCTGGATAGTGGGGTTCTATTTTTGCCCCTCTGTTCTTCGAGTCTTTGATGAAGAATCTTGTATCATTTGACTCAGCCAAAAAAAGAATTAGATTGACTACAAATATATAGTTGAGCAACTAAATTAGCCACAACTAATGACTCAAGGCTTTTTGTTCTTCTTGACATATATTATTTTGGCACAAATTTTTTTGGTTCTTAAAAAGAAATAGTTCGAGAAAGTTCAATTGGAAGAAATGAATTTCTAAACTTGCAGTTGCTTATTTATACCTTTTTCTACGAGATGTTGGAAATTTCTTCCACTGCATTGCTAGTCATAGTGTGCAGGTTTAGAAGAATTTATCTATCAATGGCACTCTTAAGGTCAAAGCAAAACCCTTCCTTAAAACTAGTCAGCCGATCTAAGGGTGCAATTTGATCAAAGGTCCAATCCATTGGGATCGGAGCTAGAACACTCATCAATTACCTATGGTAGGGATAGTTGAGTTTTTTCTTAACTTCATTTCCAATGGTAAAGATTCGACTCTTTCTCGCTCTCTCAATCATCATACCCAACCTGCTAAAAGAATCCTCACATTCAAACTGTTCAAACGTGGGTTTGGTTGGACTTATACTTGATCGTTTGCATGCCTTTTGTTTTAGCTACATTCATTTGTTAACTTGGTAAGTTTTTGGCATATTTTTAATAGATAAGTTTCTTTTTTCAACTTTATCTACAGTAATCCTCTAGAATACTCCAAAATTTTTAAAATTAATATCAACTGATTACTAAAATTGATTATAGGTGATGTCAACTGATTACTGAAATTGGTAATTGATGAGAACTAATTACTGATGACAAAAGAGCTGAGTTTTCGAATTTTGGCAAATGACAAAGAACCTTGCTTCGTTGTATGAATGAATTGGCCAAATTTTTTTTTGGATTAGGTTTTTTTTATTATGAATTTTTGTAACCCTTGAGAATTCTATATCGTAAATTCCATGGTTTGTAAATCTAAAAATATAAATTCATAATAAATATAATGAAAATAAATAAAAAAATTAAACACTTGAATAGACTCGTCAAGCACTCGAACCTGAAGCTAAGGAGCTCGAATTCTACTTTTTTGTCCATTCGAATAGCTTGAGCTTGACTCGAGTTTGATTAACACCGAACTTCGACTGAGCTACTCGTGAATAACTCGTCACTAATAGTACTAAAGATTGGAGTTTTACAGTAATGTTTATAAAATGAAAAGGTAAAATATATTTGACACTATTGGATCACTCTTTAGTTCCCTCAACCAATTTTTTTTTTTTTTTTTTTTTAAAACCGCTCTTTAGTTTTGTCACAATTTAGTGCAACAACCTTGGCTCATTGGGCGTGTTAGCTCAAACTTAAAGTACGCATGCAGTTCCACTTTGGCTTTTTGCAGCTTAATCAATCCCGAGTTTTTCAGTCGCCCCCATTGAGTTCTGTCCCACCCTATCAAGGCCAACGAATTGTGGTCAAAGGCGGCCTTGTTCTTTGTTCAACTGATTAGAAATAGAACCCGATATTTTTGCTTGATACCGGGACACAATGCAGCACCATTGACTGGCTACCAAAGGAATACCAAGTACGCAAAATGTTATCAATAATTTGCTACCTCCAGATTGATAGGATGATTCATTGGACTACAGAACTACTACATCTGAAAGATTGGATCCAACTTTTCAAAGCTTCATTCCCTCCATTTTATAGTACAAGGTCTCCACATACTCTTAACCCCAAACTAACAGAGGGCCTTTGTCTCGGCTAGGATACCGGACATAAAAAGTTTGGGTCAAGTATATACACTGTTTGACTATACTAATCCTCCTCCTTCCCCATTCAGCTAAAACAGTTCTGTACATTATACAACCCATGTCATGTACAATATTGCCCATCCAGCAATTTAAACACATGCTCCGCAGCTGAAAAATCAATGTCAAACCCATAACTCTGCCCTCCATATTCAAAGTAGAGGTACCCTTTAGACGATGAAGGTGAAGGCAGGATCTGAGATACTTCTGGAAACTCGTTGCCCGGTGGTGAAAGAACATCTTTTTTCTTTAGCGACAAGTATATATCAGCTACTAGAAGCCAAACAAGATCGGGGTCTATGGATGCGAGACCCACAAGAGCATTTATAGCCGCGTCTCGAAGACCCATAACACCGCTACACGCTATTCCTACTACAAGACCACTAACCTTCTTCAGGACTGCCTCTAAAGCCGAAGCGCTCCTTTTATTCTTAGCTATATCAGCAATCATGTTGAGCACCGCTGCCTGAACTTTTAGGTCAGATAGCTCGGCTACACTGCCCTCAGAAGAGAAGGAAACGCTCCCATAAGGAAGCTGCAAAGGAGTTCTATCCTCTCTTGAAATGGGCTTTTTCTCATATGGGGATGAGCCTAGAAGTTTCCACAAGTGGATCCCATTGGTGTGAAAACGCCGAGAAAAGAAATCTCCTCCACAGATTTGCACCATGTTGCTAATTGTACATGAACACCTTTGGACAGCCTACGGGAATAACCAAATTGAGAAGTCAAAATCTGAGACACATGCAGAAGTGCAAATGAAGATAAAAACAATTAGTGCAAAACCAATTTGAAGGTGTCAACAAGCAACACCAACTTAACCATATCCTATGAAGACTGATCAGAGATAACCAATCGAAGAATTCTGATCTTCAAATCAACCTTAAGTCAGCCACTAAGTTGGTCTATTGCCAAATCAGGCACCTAACATCACCAGCTATAGCCAAAGGTACATGAGAACACCAAAGAAGAATCATGAGTTTTTGTTCTCATCAAAGCTTACAGCAGAAATGCCTAGTAAATGTTGATTAATGTAGGTTTACATTAATACTTTTAGAAAGAGTCTACTCATTCATACATGGATCAAGCAGATTTCCAAGAACCCAACCTCGCTCACTGAATGCTGTTTAGTGTAACAGCTATGTGGACATCTAAAATCCCTGATCACATATCTAACCTGGACATGAACACACACACTTAATTGTTGATATCATGTAAACAATCCACCATACTAGTCTGCTTGGCCACTATTGTTTAAATGCAGTATACACCACAACGTTGGCAACAACGGACTAAGAAGACTTCAAAGATAGAAAGAAGTTATATCACACTTTTGGCAACAAACCTACTGAAAGTTATGGAACACTCACCACTGGATTCTTATTTCGAACACAAGCAATCAAGAAAGGCCAAATTTTGTTCATTGCAGGAAGCAATCTGTTCTCTCCAGCTTCATCCTCAGCTGCATCTAGTGCATCTCGAAGGTTATGAAGTGAATACAAGTCGAAGATTTGATGAAGTGCTGCTTTAGCTTTCTTCTCAAGCTTGTAGGCATCTTCCACCTTGGCAAGTGTCTCAATGGCATCCTAAATAAATTTAAAAACGAAGAAGAAGGAGAAGAAGAGCAATATAAAGCGAGAACTCATAATGTTAACCAAACCTCAAAATAAATCTATTATGCTATCTATACATTTCTTATACATCATAGATACAATTGTTAAAAGTCATCCTTTCATCTGGTATTTTCAATTCAGTGGTGGTTTATTGGGCATCTAAAATGCAGCAGCTATAGATAAGACTAAAAAGGGAGATAATATTGCTCTACAATGACCCTAGCTGAGGCAACTAGATGAGAGATCATTTCAGACCAACTTAAGATGAAAGATTTCTCTAATATTAGACGATTTAAGAACAGCAATCCAGAATGTTTCCAAATTGGGTGAGTGTAATAAATCTAGTACTACAAGGGTACAATTGGAATAGGTGAATTTAATTCTAATTGAATAACTGTAAATTAGTTACACAATCCATTTGTCAGTTATATAGAGCTAGTTAAAATAGCTAGTGGGGACGAGTGGAAAGAACAAGGTGAATGTAAATGCCACTTCTCATTTCTGTCTAATACAACATTCTCTTTCTTCCTCCTTCAATCTGCTTCATCTCCTTCTTCTCTCCCTATCCACTTCTCTCTTCCTTTCTTTTCAATTCTCTCTTAACTCCCACCACCAGCTGAATCTTTACAGTGAGCTATTTCAAGAAAGTGTTGCAGGCAACTGAAAAAAAACTAATAATGCTCAAAAACCTATTAGAAAGTCTCTCTTATCTGGCACATGACAGAAAACTCATTTTACAAAACAATAAGTGCTTGGTACCATTAATACGTAGAAGAAAGATGCTAATAGTAGTATTGATCTGGAAACTGCAGAAGCAATACTCTGTCTAGCAAGTCTGCTAAGAAGGCAAAAGCAACCTCCTCGAGGTTCAAACAAAGATTTCTGATCAATGCAGTTAACGAAATACTGAGAAAATTAGATACTATAGAGAAAATTCCATACCTCAATTACATCAAGAGCTATCAAGCAAGCTGCTAGCATAGATGAAGCGAGAAGAGGAGCAGCAGCAATTAGACAAGAACCAGCAATTGATCCAACTATACTCCTACATCTTCTAGAATCATTCAATTTGAACAGAACTGATTCCCAATGCTGTATCTGTCTACTGTCATGATTGTAACAGATACCCACCTCTGTTTCCCAAAAAATATCAAGATGTCAAAATATTTAAGGGCATTCATTCTGTCATAGGTGACCATCTACATTATAAAAAAAAAGTAAGAACAGATGTCACTTACAATTTACACATGTTACAAACAAGAAGGCCATTGTTTTGTTGTAAAAAATGACATTTTGAAGAGCTACCTACTGGCACAACATAGAAATTCATCCCCCAGCAATCCTAAGAGTATCTTCCTTAGGGTTAAAAAAGAGATGAAATTACAAGTAAAGAAAAAAGGGAAAATGCATCTATTGTGTAAGCATGCTAAAATCATAAAGACACCAATTAGCAATAACGCACAGAAACAAACTTCAAAACAAAGACGATATTCATGAACTAATCACACAACTAGTTTGTCACAAGTATTTAAATCTAGAAGAATGTACAATGAGTTAATAACAGCAATTATTTTCAATTTGAAAACTCAAAAGTATATACCGTTACATACTAACCAGATCCTGGAAATGCAACTGTTCTCAGAAGTATGTATGTTTACAAATCAAGCATTTTTCACAAAACTTTCAGAGGTACTAACCAGATTCTGGGAATTCCACAGTTGCATCAACTTCAATGGATGATCTTGAAGAACAAAACTCATTCCCTTTTCTCTTCTCTAAATCTAAAATGTTGGATTTGATATCCTTGTATAATGCTTCTGCTTGATTTGGCAGAGTACAGGCCTCCTGTTTTGAAGCCTTACCTATTTCTGCCACTGCCTGAAAAAGTTTCGCAAAAGGAAAAGAAAAACAAGATCATTAAACCAATCTATTCTCCATGTAGATTAAAAAATGAAGCAATCAAACAGTCATAACAGGCTCCAGCAATTTCCATGAAAAAGCTTTGTCCTATGACCATCTATGATATGTAGAGGGAACAACAATTATGATGCTGTGTGGATGCAGAAAGTCATGGATGAGTACACAGAGATTACCTTTAAGAAGGGAACAGTCAAATCTGGGTGCTGGTGTCTGCCAAGAATTTCAAGTTCCAAAGAAACAGCGCGCATCTGTAAATTGTTCACCACGTCAGACCCTAGGTGGAGCAGTTTGAGTAATGATAACAATTGATATGGAGAGGCAGGCAAGTACTGTCAAACATTAAAAAAAAAAAAAAGCTTTTCTGCTGCAATATGTTGAAACTGGAAAAGTGAACCCATACCGGCTCCTCCAACAACGGTAGTATTTTATGAGCTACTCCGATATAGGAAAGAATTGCAGCAAGTACGTTTGGCATGTGAGGATTAAGATCCAAATGACGCAGTTGCCGGCATATTGAGTCTATTACATAGTCTGAATTTGCCAGAACTAAATGGCCCACCTACAACATATTTAAAAACTTAATGTAACTAACAACAAAATCCACCAATTCTCAAGAAATGCAACCCCTACCGTTGGGTAATCAAGTGTAGCAGCCATAATGTGTAAGACAGCATCAGATGCACTTTTAACTTCAAAATTAGAGCATATAAGATTCTCCAGCAACATAAAGAGAGAGGAGTGAAGAAACCCAGAAGAAGAAAATTCTTTCCCAAGGCACATTGTGAGGACACCAATTCCTTCAATGATAACCTGTTTAAGAAATAATAAATTCAAATCAACATTGATAATAGAGGCCCAACAACTTGTAGTGATATTGTTTAAAAAAAAAATTTAAGAAGAAGAGATATATTTCCTGGTGAAGCACAGCATTATCATTGAAGAAATGCAAAGCTAAAGCTCTGCCGCCACTATAAGACTGTATACTAGAATCTGTATGATCAAGTGGGAGAGTCCACACTTCAGGAGAAAGATATTCATGTAATACACTCCCAATACTGTGAATTAAGTTATTCCTAGCCCTGCTATGGTTACAAACATGCCAAAGGTTGTTATCTGGCACAGGTTGATCACACTTGCACGGCTGAGCATAACCATTTGCATCACATTCCTCAATCTCTTGCCATTTCAAATTGGAGTGCTGAAACATTCTTCCAAAGCTACTAATTGCTTGATCTGAAAGACCATAAATCATTTCATTTAGAATGCATACAGCAGTACTAGCCTGTCGCACCAGCTGTCCTGATCCCGTTCTATTATACCAAGACTCCCAGCTTTCCATACTGCATTCCCTAGTCCGAATCTCAGAAATCAATTTACGCAAGTAACCAAGGGGAATATCAATCGTGACAGAGAGAGATCCTTCGTTTTGGGAGTCTAGTCAAAAGAAAAGAAGATAACCAGGCTTAAGTAGAAATCACAACCAAAACAACAAAGAACAAACAAATAGTTCATGAAACAAAATCAACCTGTAAACAATGATAATCCTACAAGTCTAAGAACTGCTGCAAGCGCCTTATACAGCTTCTGACCACTTATATAAGCGAACCAAGGTGGCAAGCCTGGCAGCACATACGCATTTGACACATTTTTTGGTGGGTAAGGTACTTTGGTGGTTTCAGGGGACTCGAAACCTTCAGAACCAGCATTCCTCATAGATTTCATCTCTGCAATCGAATGCATATACCCTGCTGAAGGTGGTTTTGCTGCAACAAGCTTGTCAAGTGAGCCGGAAAATGTGGTATTCGGACTCAGGCAGAGGGCAAAAATATCCAAGAATCGAGCAGCAGTCACCTGAAAACCCATCAGAAGACAATAATGCTGACTTTTATCCATAAAATAAACAAATAAATGGAAGCCCATTGAACAATTTGCAACAGGACAAGCAAAAGTAATACATGCAATAGAACTGATGTGTTATTCCCTTTATGAACTAAAAATTAAGTTAAAAGAGGTCACAACTACGTCAAGGAATTGATGATCTGCCAATCTAAGAGACATAAAAACTCGGTTTTCTAACTCGTCTAATAGAAATGCCCATGATACAAGGGAGGTCCAAAACTAGGGCTCCATTTGGATTAGCTGTTTTTAGGGGTGTTTTTCAAAAATTTTACTGTAGCAGAGTTTTTAGAGTATATTTTGGGATATTTTTAGAAAATATTTTGGAATATTTAACAGTAGTAGAGTTTTTAAAATATATTTTGGGATATTTTTAAACATTAAAAAAAAATTTAGACTACTTTTTAGAGTACCTTTAGAGTACTTTTTAAAAATTTTATTTGAAAAACTAGTTTCTCTAACCCTTATCTGATAGAAAGGCCCTCAAGAAGTGTAAAATGAGAAAAGAAAACTGGATCCCACGTACAGAAGACTGAAGTAGGTGGATGGCCACAAATCGTGGACCTGAGAAATATATCACTACAAGTAACTTCCGGGCATGTGATAGAGCCATTGACTCATTGTTTCCCAACACTGCATGTGGAATCTTGTCAATGAGCCTGAATAGATTTCAAACCAAGTAGCATATCATATTTCCGAAAACAAGGATGCGATTTCAGAATAATTTGTTCCTCAGAAGTACAATGAACCTGCTAAAGATGGCATCAAAATCATGTTCCAGATGTTCCCTATTTGATGAAAACAAATATCCAAAGAACGCCTGTGCGGCAGAGGATACTTCCTCAGAGTCGTCACAAACAAGAACACAAATGCATTCCTGCATTATTAATAGTGAAGTGTCAGTCAAAGCCTAATGCCCACTAGTAATATATAACAAAACTCACATAAGAGCCATACCGACTAAGCTTAATTTGCTTCCAACTCACCAAAAGCAACAATCTGCTTCCTCTTAATGTGTAACTGCAACTTAATAAAAGTGTCTGCATGGCTGCTAAAATTCCCAGTCTCACCTTCTTCGATGGATGACAAGAAAGCTGAAGAATATGGAACAACTTAGTTATACAATGTGAGGGGAAAAAATTGCACCAAATCGTGACCTAAAAGATAAAATATATGTAGATTATATATATATATATATCCAAACCTACATGGGGAAAAGTTTTAGACAAGATTTTATTTATGTGAGCTGAAGCATTGATGATCCAATCCTTTGAACGTTCAACACGAAAAGCCCCTCTCGTTCCTTCAGGATTCACACTCACACTCTTTCTGATGTCAGGCATTGATGTACTCTTTTGAACAGCTTCACTCACATTGTGAACCACAACTTCACCCTGATCTTGAGTCTTTGAAGCCAGGTGACGAAGTTCATCCAGAAAGGAAACAAGGGGCTTCTCCTTGCATATGTGATGTACAATACTATCATCCGGAAATTGACTAAGACTAGGAAGATTTTGATCATCATTCAGAACAATTGAAAGAAATTCTGCCAAACTCCGGATTGCTTGGTCTAAAGCTTCAGTATTTCCTGCAGCCCCACTAACCATTGTTTTGGACATATGCAGAACTTTGCCAATCTGACTAATGACACCTGGTAAAAAGAAAGCCAATGCATCTGCATTACCAACCTGCAAGAGACCACATAAGATTGATCAATACAAGGTTGTTAAATGAGCCAATATCACTGGACGGATGCCTTTACAGAATCTCAGCTCTCAAATCATGTAAACCGAATAACCAATTTCCTAGAAGATCTCCTGAATTTTGATGTATATACCTCATGATCATACGATCTCCAGCTAATCTAATCTCAAGCTACATTTGAAAAATAAACCCATTGAGTAGCTCTGTTCAGTTAACCAGTAAAATTTTCAGGAACATTACTGAAGCCTTCCACTAAAGACAGCTAATAACAAATGCAACAGAAACCATGCAAATGCCAAAAAGTACAACAAAAGACCTTAGCAATAAGCACACGAAGTGTTTTGAAAGCTTCCACGCGAAGTGTTGCGCTGCCTCGATGCCCTCGTGCTGCCTCCACATCAGCAGCCTTGATTCCCAACAACAAAATGATTTAAAAGATACTTACATGCATATATAGTAAAACTAGTTAAAATAAGGTGAAAAAAATAGATAATAACCTTAAGAAGAAGTGATAGCCAATGTCCAACAGCAGCTGAAGCAGACTCAGATTGGAGAAATGCAAGCAAACATTGCTCTGCCTCTGAAGCAGGTTTTGAGACAGAATCCTTTCTAACTAGTTGTACAGGCAAACCAACAACTTGTTTACATTGGCACAACTCATCAATACAAGGATCCAGACAAAGTAGCAAGGCTCTGAAACATTTTATTATGCCAACACGGAATTCTTCTGGTGCTTCTGATGGAGAAAGTAATGCACCATTAGTCAGTTTCTTCAGCAAGACAACCATCTGAAAAAGTAAGTGTAGAAATCCAGATGAGGGAAATAATGTTTTAAATACAATGACTTAACAGTAAATTATTGAAGAGAAATGACTCAAAATTTGAAGGAACATGAAAAATTCTTGAACAGAAAAGAAGCACCAATAAATTGAAGAATGCACACTCACATACAGACTGCACTGCTGCATTTGCAATAATACTACCCCATAGTAAACCAGAGTAATCTTAGACGGGCTCTTTAGCATCTAATGAGTACGTGAGGTAAATATTGTACAGTCCTTTGGATAGGCTCAAATGGGGCACTACAAATCCCATCACAGAAAAGGGTAGTACAATATTGAGTGAGAGGAGAATCATTCTCTTTGGAACACAACCAGTTGTTAGCTTCATGCTTTAAAGAAGAAGAAGCCTGACCAAAAAAAAAGTACAAGGAACAAAACAGAGCACATAAATGAGGCTGCTTCTGAAATGCTACCACTCCATCAGATTATGTCATATTCAAGGAGCTAGGAAATGGGAAAAATAAGCTGAAGGGAATCATAAAGTCAATTGTTAATATCTCATTCAGAGATATGTGTAATTCAGAAGCATCCTAATTCTATCCCGTCAAAGCAGACAAACTAGCCATCATCATCAACCCCTGAGCAATCCGCAGATTAGGGTTTACAGTTTTGAAAGACACACGAAACAAATATAGAGAGATGATGAACAGCTAAGTGTAAAGCTTCGGTTTTGCTTAAATGGCATAACAAGTCACCTGATCCACAGATCCCAAAGCACATTTAGTGAGAAGTTCCTCCAGACAATCAAGCACAGTTTCAGCTACATGATCACTGACTTGGGGGGGAGCTTTGGGGGCACCGGACATGAGAGAACTTCCATCAGGATCATCACCTTTAGGCAAAGCTCGACAACCCACTGCTGCATCCAACAGAAGCAGCAAAGGAAACAATATGTAGCTGCAAACAAGAAAGATGGGTCATAAGTCAGCATGCCAAAGCAAACAAAAACCTTAAAAAGGATTGTAGTTGTACTGATTTCGGTTTTCGTACTACATTGTTAATGTAGTTTTAAAAAAAAAAAAAGATAAAAATGTTGACATTAAAATGCAGCCTAGCCCGTAGTAATTACATTAAAGATTTCTTTTTTATTTCACAGCATCTTTGCCTAGAAAGGTGTTTTTCCGTTTAAAGTGTTTTTTTTTTCTTAAAAGAAAAAACAAAATTCTGAGACTAAACTACTATTGTTTATGGAATTACATCCCACAAAGTCATAATCAACAGATGCCCAGAGAGTGATAAATTTTTCCAGCATTAAATTTGAGTAATCGCAAACAAACAGCAATGGAAGGTGGAAGGGGCAGAGAGAGAGAGAGAGAGGAAAAAGAAAAGAGTACTCGAAGAAAGGCTGGAGAGAAGATGCAGGGGAGCAACGAAGAAGCTGGAGGAGTTGACAAGGAGGCGAGGAAGAAGAAGAATTGTTCTTCCTCTGCTTGTGAGGGTTGTGGAGGAGTTCAAGCAACTGTAAGCAATAATACTTGAGTTCTGGAAATATGGTGGGAGTGCTTCCTGAATAATCTTGTCCGTTGCCGCCCAACCCGCCATTGAAATTGCTGTCTTCTTCCTCTTCTTCAATCTTTCCCATTTGCCAAATTCACTACTAGTGGTACCACCAATTTGATAATCTGAGGACCCTCCTCAAACTGCTCTTCTCTTCGTCGTGGAATCCCAGCAGCAGCTTCCAAATTCCAAATTAGTACCACTCTCTTCTCTTCCCATTAAGTATTATTTATTAACCATACTATACCTATGGCGGTGAACCTGACAAGACTCTGGTGGCAATCAGGTAGTTTGAGTTTTCATGGGCCGATTGTTCTTGGATGGTGGGATGACTGCGATACAGTTTTTTTCTGGGCCTCACATCCCAAATTACTGGTGGGCCGCGAGTAAAAATCCAAAAGACGAAATGATTGCATAGCGGGCCATGAATGATGAAAAAAGAAATGAGGCGTCCCGAAAACCCAAAAAAAAAAGACGCCTCACCTCTTTTTCTTTTTTCTGTTTTGGGCTCAAAAACCTCATTTCTTGTTTTTGCTTCTTACCAAACACACCATCATGTTACTCCACATATAGAATAAAAGTGGAAATATGACAGTAAACTATTGCCCGCCATTTCATCATTGGATTTTCTTGATTAGTCTTTTTTCTTCTTTAACTGGGAAACTATGCATACTACTAATAATTCTGTGGTTCTTTCAAGTTAAAAAGAACTGCTCCTGTGTTGTAGCTATACTCCACAGCTACCGGTCATAACATTTTAGGGATCATCAAAGAGTAAGTAGCGGTCCAGAAACAATTACTAGTAACACTGTAGCTCCTATGATTTTGCAGCCCCGCGAAAACAGAGAAATGGAAAGGCGTGCTCTTGTTCCCTGATTGACTTCTTCTGATTCGAGTTGAAGGGGTAAAAAAAAAAAAGAAAAAAAAAGAGGATATTTGTCAGCAACAAGAAGAATTGGATGATGCATGCTTTCAGAGCATTTTCAAACTGTAGAGCAGCAAAATCTGACCCCGCCCACTAATTTTTCCTCAAGATATCAACACCAACATCTAAGACTTTAGCAGCCATCTTCAATTCGTCTTTGTCCACAACGTTTTTTCCATTTTCATTGCCCATCATCACAGGGTATGGTTTCTACACGTAAATGTTTTTTCATGAAAACTAAAGATATCACTGCATCCGTCAACTTCAAGACTTGCCCGAACCTCCAGTTTCTTGGTACTATTATTTTCTAAAATGTGGGGACTGGGGAAGCTGTATTGTATAGACTATAAATTCTCCACATGCCTACGGTTACTGCTCAGTGCTGGTTAGTGAGGAATATCACCAACCCACTACTACTGGCTAGTTTCAGACTCAACACATAATGTCAATGGATACTGCATTACTGTGGTATCTCTTCGTCAGTCTTAGTCTAAGATACAATCTCTGGAGAATGACAGATACCAGATCATACATGAGAATGCCCTGTGTTTGTACTTTTTGTATGTATACCTCTGTTTCATGTGAAAGGATTCCTAGTTATTACTAATTCATTAGCTAGATAACAAAGTTTGTCAATGCTAAGTTCGGTGATCTCCACGAATCACAAGTTCCAAGTTTGACTTCAGATACCAAAGTTTTGAGGCGAAGAAGGCCACATTGAAAAGTAAGCCATAGCAGCTGGATCAAATTCTGGCCTAGACATCATCTCATCGTCTGAAGTATCTGTGACTAATTGCTGCTGCTGCTGTTCTGCGCCTGCACCCTTTTGTGGACATTCCCCATCATTGCCTCCAACGAGTCCAAGTTCATTTTCCAAGTATCTCAACCACCTCTTGTATTCATGAACTTCTTCCTGATGGTTTTCTCCCGAGTTTGAGCTCTGGGAGACCCCATATTCCTGCTGTGGTTGAGATTCAGTGGACTTATCCATAGGATCTAAACCGTCCAAAAAGTTCCAAAAATCAGCATCCGGCTCCAGTGGGATCTCCATGATATTCCCATCTTGAGCCATTTCTTTAGGTTCGTCGGTCGTGGTCTTTCGAACCTCAGGAGATGCCTTTGACTTAATGCAGCTGTCGAGCGAGCAGGTTTCTTCAGCAGGTTGGCTGAAGTTTTCCAGATTAGGTGCATTTGGATGAGTTGGCGAAGTGCACGGTTCCTGCTGCTCATCAACTTTGGAGTGTAGGCCCTCCTGATCGCCCCCAGGTCCTTTTTCCGTATTCAGGTCCCCGTAAGAGATGCAGGAACTGGAGGAAGGAGAAGGCGAAGCAGAATAACTTGTGAATGAGTTGCTAGTTTCAATTTTTTGATGACAGTTAGCATCATCATTTCCAAGAACCAGTCTTTTCTTCAAATGCGTATTCCAAACATTCTTGATCTCATTGTCAGTTCTTCCTGGTAAATGAGATGCAATTTTAGACCACCTGCCATCGGGAATGAGTTTGTCAAATAAAAAAAAAGGATCATACAGCATATAGCATATGGAGATAATGTAATAAAATTTGTCAAAAGTCAGCAAAAAGAAACTCAAAAACTGGTACTAGTATCATACTTGTTTCCCAGAGCGTTATGCAAGTTAATGATGGTTTGCTCTTCTTCAGGGGTGAAGTTGCCTCGCTTGACGTCAGGTCTTAGGTAATTAATCCACCTCAATCGACAGCTCTTTCCACATCGCAACAGCCCTGTGGCAGAGAGTAGAGTAGAGAAGAGAAGATTACTACTGTTACTAATCTACTGCTGCTGGTAATGACAGAAGTGAACATCATCATCATCATCATCATCACAATAACAAACAAAACAGTGATGAATATGGACTTTTTGTAGATTCCTGATTCTGTTTCTCCCCCACCCCCCAACCACTCTTCCTGGTCCTAGTTAACAAATACCGTAAGAGGTATTTTCACCGATTGACATACATTTCCTTGTGCACCCACCGAATATTAATTAGATGGAGATTTGGTACAGGACTGAATTATTAAGTCAGCTGTAGACCTCAGATGATTAAGTAAAAACTGGAGAATTTGAATTTTTTTTTTTGCTTTGGCAACGACTTATTCAGCTTTGAATAGACTGCCTCCACAGGAGCAGGCATTATAATATGGAGTAGCTTTTTTGTACGAAGGAAAGATTGAAATTGGACGACTAAAAATTATTCTGAAACTTAATACTTTAATAATAATAGCAGTACTCACCCGTTACCAGTTACCACTACATATCGACCAACAGTAGTAAACTGATGAGGACGGGACAGTCAAAGAGGATAAAAATTGCATTGGCAAAAAAAAAAAACCAATCTCACGAGCTGGCTGAACAGTTCCATTGAAGTCAAAATTTATTTGCAGAGGTTAAGTCTATTATTATTAACTAATTAATGAGGCATCAACAAAATCACGAAGCTACTATATACAGAAAACAAGCTGCGTAGGTTACGGATTTGTAATGCATTTCCAAAGCTTAGTTGCACCTCACAAATCATCTGAATAACGTGAAAAATAACATATTGAAAAATTAGCAATTTGAGTCGGTATAAACTCATCTCTAGTTTTGTTTGGAAGGAAAAGTCCACAACTAATTGGGGCCAGAGACAGGTGTATATTCCACCGTAAAAGCAAAGCCATTACCCTTTTTTGTTGTTGTTTTTGTTTGGGTGCCCGAGCGATAACACTCCATGAATAACCCATTTCTGCAACTACTACTAAGCATTGTGCAAATGTACAAGACAATGGCGGTGATTAAAGGGACGATACGATTCCAAAATGGTTTTGTGGAGATTTTATTTTGCATGGCAGGAAAGGACCGAAATGCAATGCAATGCAAGAGAAACAACAACTTAGCTAGCCCATGAATTCAATCTGCAGCACAACATCAACATTCCGGCGGACGCATGCGCGTAGGAAGGCCGACGACTACGCTCCTAAGCTCCTTTACTAGACACCGAGTGAAGTGCATAAGCCCAATTCAGATAGGGGACTCATGGGTCTCGAATCGAAGTGGATATACAGGTCTTAATTGAGGACTTCAAATGACGAAGGTTGAATTCCATTAATTTCCTCATCTTCTTCTTTCGCGTCGCCCGTTCCATTATGAAAATAGAACTCACAAACGACAGATGATCATCCAAAAAAAATGTGAAGAAGGGAGAGAGAGAGAGTTTGTACTTGTGCATCAATGAATGCATGGCTATTTGGTTGATGTTATACATACTTTTTTTCATTAAAAACAATTTTTTTTTTGATTAATTTGGCTGATGAGATCATGAGAGACACAAATTAAGGATGAATAAAAAAAAAAGGGGGGGAAGGGGTGGCTGATTGATTACCAGCTTGTTTTGGAAGAGCACGCCAGTTAGCATGGCCTTGCTTCTGAATGAAAGAGATGAGCCTATAATCCTCGGCAGGACTCCAAGGCCCCTTCTTGACTTTGCTCTTATCACAGCAAGGAGCCCTTCCCCTTCCCATCTGGAATCGGCTGGATTCGATGCAGTCAGCAAGAAAAGAACAGCACGTAAGTACTCCTAAAACAAAAGTGGCAGTGGATTGGCTAATTAATTAGCTGAGACAGAGAGAGATAGAGAGAGGAACGTCCTCAGTTGTCGTGGATCCTCCTCCTCAGTCTTCCCATGCTTTGTCTTTTTATCGCCGCCTAGCTGCTTCTCTCGTGCCCGCCCTTTATAGGTAGAGAGAATAATAATAATTACCAACCAGTATATGGCATGACCGACCAAACAAGGAAGTTCCCTCAAAATTATTTATTTGACATAATTATTGGATACTCAAAAAATTTCCCTTTTTTTTTTTTTACTATTTTCATATGGCAAATTTTGAAGCCTTCCTCCCATTGAAGATTTTGCCTTGCGTCTTATTTTGGTACTAAATTTTAATCATAAATATATACTTCCACCAATCCATCAAATTTGACAAAAAGGCTTTTAAACCACATTTAAATCACCTTAATTAGTCACCCCATCTCAGAGCGCCGTTGGTTTTATTTTTATTATTACTATTACTATTATTATTAATGACATCATCATTTTGTCATAAATCATTCCCTCTCTTATCCTAATTAATATCTTGCGATTCTTCCATTTCCATAATAAATCATGAAAGCCTTGCTGATTTTTATTTTTATTTTTTTTAAGATAATCAAACTTTACCTTAAAAGCTTCAAAATGTAGGACAATCAAGCTTATATACTATTCCAACCATAATTGTCATCTTCTCCACAATTATGTTGCTAGACTAAAAGGTCGACTACAGCTAGCTGTTGCCCTTGATACTTCTTCCTCAGCTTTAGCCTTTTTTTGGCTGGTATTAACTTAATAATCATGTTGGTATTTCTTTCATATGTTTTGTACATAATATTATGTTGCAAGCCTGTATATAATCGAGTCAAGATTAATTTTCATACACCTATATATATATATGTGTGTATGTATGAGTTGCAAGATGATGGAAAAAAATTGTCTTACAACTATTGCACCCGTAAATTTCTCGTCCATCTCTAGATTATTTTGTGAGTTCATTTACAAAAGGCGACTGCAAATCACATTTCTAAGCGATAGACAAACACAAACACGAAAATCCTTAAAATCAAAGAGGTGGATCGTCCTTTAGTTTATTTTTGTACCTTCAATCATATGTCGCTTAGTATAGGATTTTTCTTATTCTGTGGGTGGTATTAACTTAATTAATCGTCATATTGCGATTGTAGATGCTATTTACTTGATACTGGTTCCTGGAGCCAAGCAGTTGGTACAGGAGCTGATGAAGTCACATCACTTCCAACTTACGATCATTTCCACCAACATTAGTCCTTTTAAGGGGCCTACATTTGCATATACGAATTGTAATGCTTTCAAAAACACTTGAACATAACAACTACCGTTTACGTGGCAACACATGATGACTAATTAACTATCCTTCAGAGATATTGACTATGTGTGATCACAAGCATCACATCCACATTTGGTAGAAGAGACTTTGATATTCCCTGACGAAAGAATGCATGTACACTAATAAACAAGTGCAGTGTATTGCAGTTAAAAAGGAAGTTATGCATCCTAGGAAATTTATGCAGGCTGGTAGGGACTAAAGGACGCTTGCAGCCTTTGATACTAGCTAGTGGATTTCCATTCCAGCTCGGGCCGAAAAGGTTATCAGGTAGGCAAAAAAGCCAGTTCGTATTTATTTCTGAGTGATCCCTGCTTATTTCACCCTTATTGATATTATATTATGCGCAAAGAAGAAGATTACCAGCTTTAAAAGGCATTGTTACAGGGGGCGTAAACTTCAGAATCGAAGCCAGAGAAGAGGGCTCTTAGTTCGTGGAGAAAAAATCATTGCCATAGGACAAACTACATTAAACTCGCAGCTTAGACAAAATAATCGGCTGAAAATTTAGACGTGAAGTTTGATGCCAAGGAGGTCTTGATCTAGCGATTAAAGTTAAGGTTTCGGACATGGATTCAAATTTTTATTTTCCCCCCTCGCTTCTTAAATCCTAATCCTACCTGCTAAAATTTTTTTTGATGCATTTCTGTATCACCAAATAAAGAGAATTCTGAGATATTCGAATCCATCTGATTTGTTCTTTTTTTGATAAATTGGTGGTATTTGTTCCACAAAAGATCCCTGCCGATATGAAAAATCAAAAGCTTTTCGGGTTTTGTAGAGATTGAAAACACTTGTGTGTGTGTGTGTGTGTGTGTTAAGCACGCAAGACAAAATTCCAAATAGATATGGATCCAGTGAATTTGATCTTTCTTTGGCACGTCAAATGTCTTGACTCCTAAAAAAAGGTTACAGTTAGCACGTCGAAGAAAAGCAACCCAAAGATGTGTAATATTGGTGGAAGCAAATATTTGGCAAGAAGAAGCAATAACTAAATAGCAGAATCCACTCGAAATAAATTTCGTTCATGAGAAATATGTTAGCCCACAAAATGGATGTTCTTAAAATTCAGCAGATGAATGCCAATGTAGAACGAAGTTCATTCATGCGATGTTGTCGCGATTAGGTCAGCAATCGCGGAAGTGGGGATTTAGGTCACCGGCTCAAATTAGTGCATTTTGGACCGACCGTATTTATTTAGAGTTTAAAAAAAAGAGGCAGTAGTAGTAGCAGCAGAAAATTGCAAAAACAGAATTTGGAAAAAGTCTAACTTATGCAAAAGTCAGAGAAACATAAAAAAAAAAAATGAAATATGGTGATTAAATTAGTTACAAGTCATCCGGTTAGGAAGCCAACATTGGAAGGCTTTTACCATTCGATACCTAATTTTGACATCTTTCCTTTTGGGTAAGTAGAATATCACTAACCATGCAAAGACTTTTCACGACTAAAACTAAACAATTAGTAGTATAAAGCTGGCTAAGATGAAAGATTCATTCATCCACTACTTAGTGTATTAAGATGATGAGTTGCAGTATGCATGACGTCGGTCTTATGTGAAATAATGCAATTATGCACCCCCTTAATTTTTAGGAATATGGAATTTCTTATAGCAGTAGTAAGCAATTATTCACAACCAACACATCAGCTAATCTACTCAGTGAAGTGAAGAGTATCTCATCATCTCCTCTATACTACTTTTGGTCCTTTTTATTTATTTTTTTTTAAAAATAAAAAATAAAAAAAAAAGGATGTGCAACACAACCCGATTAGAGTCAGCCTTTGCGTCGTTCTTACCGGACATGCATGAAACAACACAGCCACACACGGAACCACCGTCGGTTATTGGTCCCGCAAGCCAAATACAGAAGCCAAATACAGAAGGTTTCCCGGATTAGAGCTGCATTGCACTTTCTTTGTTATACTTTGAAGATTTATATGGGCTGAACTTTTTAATACTACTACTACTACTACTAAGAATTAGAATCAGAAAGTGTAAAAATAAATAAATACGCGTCATATGGAGCCGGTGCTTTTTGGGTATCATACCGTTGTTGTTGTGGGATGTACAAACTACAAAGAGAGGTATCAATTGTTACATATCCCTTAGAACTCAAATTATGTCCCTTTACACGCCCAACGGAACTTGGAACACATCCATCAGTATCATTTTGAGCGAGGCTTTAGAAATTCACTTTTACACGCAACATGTACCCATTCGATTTCAAATTCTTCCTGGACGGAGGAAAAAAATACATCAAAGGGATAATCCAAGCCAGGTAGGTGTGATACGTTTTACCTAAAAAAGATGGAGGTTGGTAAGGTTAATAGCGACGGACAACAAGGGAAATGACCTGCAACCCCATTTCCGGAAGTGCAAAGAACTGCTGAATGCCGCTCTATCCCACAGACACCATAATGTAAAAACAAATTCAAATCCACCAAAACGCCGGATATTTTGACAATCAGTAGTACTGGTTCAGAACTTTGAAGCCCCAATTAGTCTCTAGTGGTACGGCCGGAATCCAACATAGCTCAACAATTTCTTCAGCCCGATGTGACTAATTAGATCTGTCACCCAATTGAATTGGTGAACACTGACCATCTCATGCAAGAAAGCCCCATACTCAACCACCATCATGGTATGGAAAAGCTTTAATAGGATAGACAACCAATTGAGTGACCAATTCCCAAGCATTCCCAATGAACCACAAAACAGCCAGGCCTTACTTTTCCACAACAAATGCAATTACACACGAGGGGGAAAAAAAAAACTTCTCTCTCCCTCGCCTTTCAAGGTTCTGACAGAACAAAAGCAGACTCTCAATCGGTTTCAGACAAGTATACCCCTTTCCAAATTTGAGCTCCAACATCACGAAACACGAATAACCTCAGAAGTAGAAAAAAACTGATCATGCCTTAGGAAAAGATAGCACAGCATCCAACATACAAAGCGAGAGATATAATTACCAGATGCCATGTAAAGCCACTATTTAGCATCTCAAAAATAAATTTCTTCATTTTTGCTGCAAGTGCACCTCAAACTCATAGTTCTACAAGAGCATATTCCCAAAGTATAAAGGTTGGACAAGTAAATTTGCAGAAAACCAACTAAGACCTAACAACCTCCACCTCTCAGAGCAAGAACAAGATGAAGAACAGAACCACCCTCAATGTTGTAGTCTTTAGCAGTTTTGTCATCCCCAAGCTGCTTGCCAGCATAGATGAGCCTGCAACAGAAAAGTACCTTAAGTAAGGATTTCAACTTTCTAACAAAATGGAATAACGATAGAAAGCTCTCAGAATATTTAAGTGTCAGTGTCCATTACAAATTCAAAAAATATACCCACAGTGACAGGTGCTTAGGAAGACGGAGCTTGTTTTGACTCAATGACATTTAGAGTTGACATTTTCAGACAATTAAACTGAAATGGTTCATTACCCATGGCATCACTAAAAGCCTAATAGAAAAGGAAGAAATCCTCCAAATCCGTGAAAGAACACTAGATTAAGCAGATACGTATTTAACTACTCAAATCACAAATAGAATCAATCAAATTACGACAAGTTCACAACAAAAATAACTTAGGAAGCAAGTAATATATGAAATTAACAAGAAGATCTCAGAAGCATCTAAACAAAATTTCTGTAAGAAATTAGAAGACTGAGATAGAAAACACTAGAACATCCACTCTATTCAGATTACAGCAATTCCAAACCTTTGCTGCACAGGGGGAATTCCTTCTTTCTCCTCCACCCGTTCCTTGATCCGATCAATTGTATCTGTTGGTTCAATGTCAATTTCAATTTCCTTTCCAGTAAGAGTCTTGACCTTGATCATTGTTCCTCCTCTTAGTCTCAAAACCAAATGAAGTGTTGATTCTTTCTGGATATTGTAATCAGCCAAAGTACGGCCATCTTCCAACTGCTTGCCAGCAAATATCAGTCTCTGCTGGTCAGGTGGAATACCTTCTTTGTCCTGATACCATAAAAATCATCTTGTTAGTCTCATTTACAAAGCATAACTTCAAAGTACCAGAAGAGAAGAACAAACTCTTAGCATTAGAAACACAGCACACCACAAAGGAAAATTAAACATATATTCACACACATAACAGAAAATTAAGTGGTCCAAGTAAAATCATTGGAAGTACCAAAAAAGAAGCATAAACTCTCAGCATTAGAAGCAAATTAACTCCCGAAAGGAAAAGTAAACATATAATAACTTATACAACAGAAAATTAAGTGGTCCAAGTTAAATCATTAGCCTCTATATTAGAATCAAAGTACTCCAGCGTACTTTTTGTGAACAGAACTACATCCCCATACAAAAGTATCCAATAGAAGGAAAGCAGCATAGCAAAGCAGAGAGGCAAGTGAAAATAACACCCTAAAGCATTTCTCTTTGTCCCAATGCACTCCAGTGGACATTCTATGATGTAACGATAGAAATTAAGTGCTCATCACCAAGAAGAAAAGTCTGCATAAGGATTTGAAAGAGGAAGCAGATATGGATAGTAAGTCGCCATCCTGATAGCACGCAAATTCATATGACAATAACACCAATATGCAACAAGTTACTCAGACTTAACTATCCCATAAAAATATGTTAAATATTGAATGCAAGACTAAGATCTAGAGTAGAGGTGTCATTCACAACTTAAATTATATTGATCCGTCCAAACCCGCCCACCAATAATACGCCCAAACTCGTCCATTAATTTTGAATGGGTCTAAATGGGTACCCAATTAAACCCATTTAACTAGTAGGTAGTGAGTTGACTCGGCTCATCCATTTATATACCCATTTAAAAATAATTATACATTTGCACCCAACTTTTAGTAAGCATTAAGCAAATAAATTTGAATTTCTTACCAATCTAATAACAATAAAACACCGTTATTTCTTTTCAAACAACATGCCAAAAAATAACAAATAAATAAATAGAATTTTAAGTGACTCATAAATGGATAATTGGGTGTATCCATACTCATTTATTAAATAGGCATAAATGGGTATCCATTCATATCCATTTATTTAAATTGATATAGATGGGTTGACCCAATTATACCTATTACCCAATTATGACTAGTCCAAACCCGTTCGAGTCGCCCATTTTGACACCTCTGATTCTCGAGGATGCCAATCATGTCGTTAGATTTCCTAAAAAAGAAATCAAATTTTGAACAGCACTGTCGATTGCTGAATTACCCAACTAAACGTTGTTGCACACATTTCATTACACTGAATGCCATCCAATACCAAAGATTTACAGCCTGTTTGTTCTTTGACGCACCAACTAGCACGAAACACTAGAAGGGAAGCTTCACTAAAACTAGTTACTCGTAGTATTGATATTAAAATGTCCAGTCTACAACCAAAGAAATGGTATAATAAATATCCAAAACCCAAAGGTAATCCGATCACAACTCCTGTGTCATCAACATGACAAATATATACCAGTCCAACAACGAAATAGAAACCATAAACAGTCAAATTTCCAAGAGTGAAACCATATAGCATCATATAGACTAAAAGCCAGTGATTTCAAGTGATCCAAGCTCATAACTATATTTATTATAGTGCATAAAAAGGATTGGGTCAGATAGCATTGGCTTTACCAAAAGAAAAGCACCTTACCAAATGGTATATAGTTCAAAGACAAATGTATATTGCATTCAATTTTGACTTGCAAAAACAAATATAAGAAGAAGAACCAGACCAATCACAGCATTTAAAGATAAAATCCAACATGCAGAATGTTATGTTGCACAAGGAGAGAACCAATTAATAAGGGCAGCCTTCATTGAAATAATAGCCTAAGTTAAAAGTACGAACCCAGTATGATTTTGTCGCTTAGAACAATGTATTTGCTACGAGTTCCCAGGTCGATAATCCATGCAGCTGAAGGAACTGATAAAACCAATTTATAAAATGAAATTGGTGTGACAACTGGTAAAATCAATCTCAAAGCGGCTTGTCCTACTAATTCTCGGTGTTGACACAATATAAACTGGTTCAAATTTAAGGTCCATTACAGTCATCCAATAAGTTAGTTTATCACTATCGAAAACCCTAGTCCAATTAAAAACAGCAGAACAGCATCTCCTTTTTTTTTATTTTAAGAAACACTAACAAAACCTTTACTCTTGACAAAATTACTTATCAGATTCCACAATAAGATGTACAAAAATCACATCCGAGTTTAACTAAGAGCAACAGTGGACACTTAAAGTAGCAAAAAAAGTGATAATATATAAGAATTTGTAGTTATAAACAAAGCAAATACTCCACTACAAAACTATTAGGTTGATAAATAAGTCGGGGATAGGAATAGGTATAGAGATTGGACCTGAATCTTGGCCTTGACATTGTCTATGGTGTCGCTGCTTTCAACTTCGAGGGTGATGGTTTTCCCGGTTAGGGTTTTCACGAAGATCTGCATGATCGATGATGATGATGTTGTTCTTGTGGTGGATGCTCTGTCCCTTTGTCTTCTCTTCTCCTCTTCTCCTCTGTTTGGAATTTGAATTTGATAGCAGCAAAATTACGCTAACGCTGCTCTGTCTTCCAATGCATCTTAATTCTTATACATACTCGATCCATTGGATTGGAGACCGTGTCCATAATTACGTTTAGACCCCTGATACTATGAAAATACGAAATTAGCGCCCCATCCCATCTCAGCAGAGCTTTTAACGAACCTTAACTGTTTGCAAAACGATTTTGATCCTGATCGTATAATAAACAAACGAATCGAATTCCACCACAATATTAGAATTAAGCCATCGTGAACCTATTCACGAACTATTTAAATAGATTCATCGACAAATATTTAATTATAAAAAGTAAGCAATACAAATATAAATATATTTAATATTATTAAATATATGTATATATACCGTGTATTTCCTTTAAAAAAAAGTAATTATACATAAAAATAGTATTATTTATTTTCTAAAACAAAGAATATAATTAAATTTATTCTAATTTGTGTATTATTTGTATAAAATCAAATTTAATCATTTTTAAACTCGAGTTCAAGACTTGTTTAGTTTAACAAGTTGAGTTCGAATTCAAACTCAAACATCTATACAAATTAACAAATCAAATATAAGCAATATTTGTAACTCGTTTAATATTAGACCCAACTCGAATCCTGTTCCTATACTATGCGAATAAGACCTAAACACTGGCTCGTTTGAATTACTATTTTTAGGAGTTTTGTTAAAAAATCTACTGTAGCGATTAAATGTATGTAAGGTAAAATGATAATTGGAAAATGTATTCACGAAAAAAGTAAGAATTTTTTTGTTATAAATCACAATCACTCTATGAAAACGAAAGGACAAATTATAACATAGTAGTTTTACTTTCATTCCTAAAAGCATAGGGAATCAAGCTACAACTTCCATCCCAAAAAAAAAAATGAAAAACATCGTACGGCTAAAGGATGTGATTGAGATTTCAACAAATGAAAAAGGAGAAAGAAAGGCAGCAGAGTGTTTAATAACCCAGCCTATAACAGTGTAGGAGACGAATTAAAAATGTAACTCACATAATATTCCGGCTATGGGCCAATGGGGATTGCGTCGGCATGCTAAAGTAAATATTGTCCAATTCAGTTGCCTATACAAATTGAAGCCAAAATTGTCAAAGTCTCGCAACGAGTGCTCCACCAAAGTCTAAACTCGCAAAGAGTAGTTGCGGTTCCCAAGGAAAACACTAGGGGCCTATTTCATAATTTTAATTAATACTAAAAATTATTTTATTCAGAACTTTTTGAATTCAACGTGTTTAATAATAGAAATGTATTTAATTTCATTATAAAAAAGTCTTACCACTTAATCTATTAAGCACTATTTAATTTGTGCAGAAAATTTTATGTGAAATTTTCGCACTAAATTTTCTGAATTGACTATACGTACTACACTTCTCACACATATAACACATTTTCGTGCATTTTTGTTCTCCTTTTGTTTGACACATATGCACGTGTGCGCGCACTCACACACACAAATACACAAACTTAATACACTACCTCTAAATTGTTTCATTGTGTTTTCTCTCCTGCACACACACATATACACATTTTTTCTCTCTCCAAATACACAAATATAGGAAATTATTTTTAAAGACAAAAACATATTGTTCGATATTTCAATTCAATATTGTAATTCAATTAGTTATCAAATATATATATAATTTAATCAATTCAACAACTTAAATTTTTCAACACTTAATTTTCAAAATTTGAATTCAAATTTCAGACTTCAGTTTATCAAATGGGTCCTAAAACCAAAAAAATCTATCCTCAAAACCACCTTATATTTCCATCAACTATTAAAAATTTGTTGTTGAAAATAACAAATATCAATGTTTTAGAATCAAGTGTATTTTTTAAAAATTAAAAAAAAACGCTGAATGACATACGAATTTTAAGCACATATTCAAAATATTTTTATTATTTATGCAGGGGAACATCACTTTGTCTATAGTTTTCGTCAAAGAAATTAAGTACAATTTTAAGAAAGCATCAAACGATATGGTACTGCGTTTGATCTATAAGGAAGTATACGGGGATTGTGATTTTTACCATGCGTATGAAATACGAATTTAAGCGTGTTTAATGACGAAAAGCGGAAGGAAAGAATGTTAGACAAAATAAAAAATCATACATATAAAAACATCAAAGTAAATGCTAGGCATACACGGTTTCCTATGTATGTATATATATATATATACATATTTAGAGAGGACATAATAGTCAAATCCATATATATTTTTTAGGCAGGGAAAAAATCAAATGCAAGTGATTAAACCAAACATTATATAACATTGCAGTGTATAGTTGAGTAGGATTTGACTATTATGTCCTCCCATATACAATCGATTTATATTCCACATGATTATCAAGCTTTTAAGTGATATTTACGCCACTCACAAGTGTAATTACAATACTCTTCGTCTTCTTCTATAATTTTTATAGTTTCAATAAAAGAGAGTCTTAATGCTAAAGATAATTGGTTTGGGAAGCTGTTAATAGTGAATATGATTAGTTCTGATTCATATTTTCAGCCCGTTACAAAATTAATTGTAGTGCTCCTGAGCTTCTTGACAATAGTGCTTGTGCTCCATGTTTTGTTATGGGCATTTGACAGGTATGCTTATTTACTTTGTCTCTTTTTTGCAGTTTTGGAAATTTAGTTGATATAATAAAAATTATGAGTTTTCTACCCCTAATATTTTATCAGTAATTATTATATGATTGTGAAAATTTCATTATGGGATACATAATATATACATACAAATATTCATAAGAATTTTCTTATATTTTCTAACTATATTTTCAAAATATGAAGTTCGTGGGCGCAATTGGTTAAACTGTGAGTAAAAATAGATTATTTGTTGACTGCAATTTCATGATTAATATAAAATCTAAATCTGACCTTATAGTCGATACATATTAATTGTTGATTGGATATGGCCATGATTGTGTTATAATGGTACAGTAACAAAGGTAACGATGTCTTTGCTATAGTTGTTGTTTTATAATGGTATGATTATTTATTACAATCATATTTCATTCGCTTATAAACTTGTTTTCCTTTATAATATTGTGGATTTGACCAATTTACTTATAATTTCATGCACTTCAATTGATTCAATTAAACCTATTACTATGCAGTTCTAAATTTACTATCTCTTTTATAATTTTATCTGAATAAATATTTCATCACACAGGTTAAAACTCTCACGCTTAGCGCGGACTTCCTCTCTAGTGTTATGTAGAAAAAACACATGTTCATATTTGTGGTCCTTATTATTATTGCTTCAATTTAACCCTATTATTTAATAAGTTCCTCTAATACACATCAACCAATTAGATGGATAAAGGGATGAGTTTGATGGTTCGAATAAGAGAGTGTAAATGAGAGATCACGTATTCAAGCCCTCCCACTTCAAAAAAATCATGATTTAGATGTTTTAACAAGTGTCTATCGAGCACTTATTATAAAAAAAAGGTAAAATACAAAAAAAAACTTATTGTGGTTTGCTAAATGTTCAATTTAACTCCCTTTGGGTTGAAAACCTACACTATAACTCCATATAATTTTAACTAAGTTGAAAATTGGACGGAAAGCATTCAATCTAACGATTGTGTGTAAAATGTCAATATTGTCCTAACTATACGTGAGATGTCTTCCATTCAATTTTTAATTTAGTCGAAACCGTAAGGAGTCATAATGTAATTTTTTAAACTAGAGGGAGTTAAATTAAACATTCGACAAACTACAGGGAGTTTAAGATGCTTTCCGTTCAAATTTTAATTTAGTAAAAATTGTAGGGAGTCATAATGTAATTTTTTAAACCTGAGGAAGTTAAATTAAATATTCGACAAACTATAGGAAGTTCATTTTTAAAGGGGCAATATTGATATTTTACACACAATCGTTAGATTTGATGTTTTCTATTCAAATTTTAATTTAATCAAAATCACAGGAAATTATAGTGTAGGTTTTAAAATTCGAGAGAGTTAAATTGAACATTTGTCAAACCACAATGAGCTGTTTGGTATTTTACACTAAAAAAAAACCATACTTTAATCTTTCATCCTAAGAAAAAAAAGGCAAAGAAGAAGACATAGAAAAAAAGGCAGAAGAAGAAGACGAATGCGATTAGAAGGAATTGGGGGATGATGTAAGACATTGGTCAGCGCAAGATGTTTCTTTCAGCGTAATAAATGCTGCATTGATTTTGCTTATGTTATGAGGTCCTGACTGATGACAAGGTGGTCTTTTGGCATTTCATCTTCATCTCAAGGGTGAAGTAAAATCACAATAATAGAAGGAAAGAGATGAGAGAATTCTCGGAAATTATTAATTTCCTTCATAGATGCGAATTGAAAGCCATTAAATATGAATCCATAAATCTTCACACTTACTTTCACTCCGCATTGGGTAGTGCACACCTGTACCGTTTGGCATTGAAGTCTTTTTACTCGATCGACAACAAGAGGCGCTATCAAAACTTCTACTTCAATGACCTGCTTTCTTTATCGTGCTTCATGCTGGGTAATATAGCAATATATATATATATATATATATATTATTAAGTTGATTTTTTTAACAAATTGGAGTCTATCATCATATTTAAAGGAATTGAATTAGATGCGGATATGAGACACTAGCACTTAAAGTCACGCTCTAACACACACGTGTGAAGTTAACAAAAAGTATATTTATCAAAATTATCTCATTAAAAAGTTTTTTTTTAATGAATTTTATTAAATTTCATTATAATGTAGATAATCAAATAGAAAAGATGAAGAAAATGAAGCAAACTACATGGAGTTGGGAGTTGGTGTGAGGAAGTTGTAGTGAATGGATAACTAAACAAATAATTATCTGCTGATTATGGACGGAGCAAATTGGGATAAATTTCTCCTTGTAATCAAGAAGGATATATAAAGAATTTCAGAAGTGACGCTGCATGGTTACATTATCCAATGACGCTTTTCCTTTATGTACTGTATAGACATTTCAATTAAAATAGTAAAAGGGAATAAGTCTTAACATTTTCAGTTAACGAATCTCCATGATCTACGCTGGACATGAGTAATAATTGACGGCGTACCTGTCAGGATTCCCGTATACAACAGGAGATTAAAAAAGTTTCAGTCGCCGCTTTCGTCCATCGGGCATGCATATAAGATAAACCTCCCAGAAAATGACTAGCAAACAACCACGTACTGCCCCGGGGTGGGGGGTATGCACCTAATGATTTCTCTGGAGTAATTTTGAGTCCCACAAAAGCAACCGATTCAACTTTTTATAGACACGATTCCCTCAAAAAAAAAAAAAAAATTTTTTTTAATATACATGGTTGACTTTTTTTGCTAGAAAAAGCGACGGAAAATATATGAGATTTCACCTACGCTTAATGGTGAAAATTTTCTATATAGTACTATGAGATATGTAACTTTCCATTCTTTATAGTGAAATTTATTACGATAAAAAAATTAATTAAAAACTAACATTGCATAATTTTTTTTTCTTGACAAACGTTAATTGTTTTATATTTACACTTCTCATGCACTGATTATCTGTATCATTAGTATCAATACTTGTAAAACGTGTTGATTTACAATAGTGGGGTATAGACTTAGCACACTCCTCGTTTATTTGTCCAAAGTTGCAGCAGTGCTACATTTTTCTTATTTATGTTTCATTTCATCTTGCACATTGTCCTTCTTATTTACATCAATTTCATATTCTATTGCTTACTATTGTGCAGGATATGGACCCAAAAATAAGGTAAAATAAAAGAAGAAGTTATGGTTACGAGATATAAAAGTGCGTTGACCACGAAACTTTGGACTTCCTTTGTACAGATTAAAATAAAAAAAGGGAAATAAAAGGCTGAGAAATTTCATTTGTAAAAGGAAAAATCGTTCAAAACGTCCCTCACATTTTGTAAAATAATTTTTTTTCATCTCTCACTTTTAAAGATGTACTTTTACAATCCCTTACAAATTCACATCGATCAAATTTGATTCATATCTAGGTTTTCAACTGATCTTTGGTTAGAATCCATCACGTGCCTTGCGCGTCATTATTTTTGAAGGGCAAAATTATCAAATCAAAATTTACATAATCCAATCCACAATCCCTCACATTTTACAAAATGAATTTTTTCATCTCTAATATTTTACAAAATAAAAATTTTCATCTCTCATTGATCACGTGTACGAATAAAAAGATTCAAAAGTTAATGAAATAGCGATGTTTCTATGCAAAAAAAAAAAAAAAGGATAGATCCGAAAATCTCAACAAATGCCATGCCACAGGGGTTGACAAGTACTGTAAATTCTCCTACTTCTAACTTCTTCACCTGGTACCGCAAAGAATAAAAAAGTAAAAGGAAAATATAGTACTATTAGTATGTACCTGGGATAAGGAGAGCAGGAGAGGGGTGCTGGAGGTGTGTGACAATCGACAATCCACGATGAACAATCAAGGATCTGATTCAAAAAAATAAAAAATAAAAAAATCAAAGATCCAACGGGCAGGGCAAGGAAGGATCCAAGTAGCAATAGGGAGACCATTTTATTTTTTATTTTTTATTTTTTGTTTGTTGGAAGAAAAGCAGTAGAGGGACTTAAAACAAGTCATTACCATCATTAATGCCGTATGATATCCATCCGGGGAAAGTGCCAAAAAGGTCCGTGTAATGTTTTAAATGCAAATGGTAGGCAGCCAAAGAGCGAGCCCATTGGCATTAAGATGGTAATGGCGTATTCTAATTCATATACTTCTATTTGTATTTTCTGTGCATGCATTAAATTACAGCTGTCCGCTAGTGTTCTCGTCGCATTTAATGCCGCCATTACTCACGGCCCCCCCTATTCCTCTCTCCTTTCCTTCTAAGGTTGAATTTTCCCTTCACCCACCGTTTAACATTTAATGCCCCCTCTTTAATACACCTCCCTATCTCCTTAAATGAATTCAAATCCTTTTTGCTACTTCCAAATAACTCCCTAATAATTCTAAATTATTGTTATTCCATAATTATCTCCTTTATTGCTTTTATTTTTTTTCCTTGTACATGCCATTCATTACATTGGCCTCGCCAAATGTTTTGGATATTTACATAACCTTCCACATACTTTTCAAAATAAAATTATTGACACCCCCTATTATTAGCATTATAATTCAATTTAGAGCCACTCCCTTTCTATATCAATCATGGAAAGCTTAGCTCCACCGCCCATTTTTTTTTTAAAAATTTTGCGACTTCTTTTTTTCAATATAAGTGAGAGGATTTGAACCTCAAAATTTCTTATTTACAACTCCTTTCATCTTACCACTTAATCTAACCCTTCCTCCGTTTACCTAAAATAATTGATATCTTAGTTGCTCACTCGTCTTGAAAGTAAGCAAGGTTATGTATTCTGTAGCTGCACATTCTTCTTTCTAGGCTCGGCAAAGTCTATCAATTTAGGAAGACTTTTTCACACACACACACATATATGTATATATATATATCATAGTATTAACAATTAAACAACTATTTTTCCCTTGGCTAATGTTTGCATAGCTGGTTTGGAATACATTTGTGGAATCAAATATGGCATAATTGCTTGGTGCTTTTGTTACCGTAGGATAAGAGTGTCAGTCTTTATTTATTGGTACTCATGTAATTTTGTGAATCAAAAGGAGAGGTGGTCTACGTAATTATAGCAAGCTTAAGGGGAGGTCACCTTGATTTAGCATTTTCTTTTCACATATTAACGGACTTGCTCCCTCTGTCTCTCGACGTGCTCTCTCTCTCTCTCTCTCTCTTTTTTTTTTTCCACCAATTTATTCATTTAAAGCACCCTCCTCCACCTCAACACACACACACACACGGGCGTTAGAGAGAGTTTATCTCTCTTTCTTTTCTCAGTTTCTCTTTGCCCAACAACGCCCCTCCCCCACATCCCCTGCCCCAATATCTCTCCTTCTATATATGCTGCTCTCTACTTTTTGCTCTGTTTGTTCTCTGCAAAAACAAGAGCAGATACGCTTATTTTATTGAGAGAAAAGTACTTGCTTGAGAGAGGGCAGCGCCGATGGCCGCAGAAGTTAGTTCGCTAATTAGGATTTTGAACGCTGCTGATTCTAACGACTCCGGTAAATCAACGGCTTTGATCACTCGTGACCTTCTTGGTGGCGGTTGCCCTCTTGATTCCAAAGAGCTGGACCTGGACATGCAAGTTCCATCTGGTTGGGAAAAGCGCCTCGACTTGAAGGTATCATCTTTATTCAGCAGTTATTCTTCCCCATCGCTTCAATTTCCCCAGAACATCCAGCCAATCCTTTTTTTTCTGAAAAAAAAAAGAAGATAAATCCCTTCTTGATTCTTTAATGGTCATGATTCTTGAAATGAGTCAACTATTCGTTTGTTATAACTTATACTACTATTTACGATTCAGTCTCTGTGGATCCTTTATGATTTTGGATTGCTATCGGGGTTTTTTGGGATTAAAAATATCGTTAACCTTTCAGTCTGATGAAAATAAGTTGGCAGTTCTCACCCCTCTAAATTAGTGTTTCATCCATTCTTATGTCTCTATCAATGATTGTTGCAATATAAAGGAGTGACCATTTACAATTTCAATGACTACTTAATGTGTTTTTGTGTGAGAAAATGGTACGCAGAAAGCCTTCTTTCTTTTTTTTTTTTTCTCCCCCCTTAATTTTGCAAAATTTCATTTGATGATTGCTTTTGTTGTGTATTAGTACTATGGAGAAGCGCTGATGAAAATCTTTTATTTCCCTTTGGTTTTGGATGGATTGATGTTCGTTGTTATGCTAATTTGATCTGAATATGAACTAGGACTACCCTTTTGTCTTGCTCGGCATTTATTTGGGGGAGGGGGGGATTGATTTGCATTGAATTGAATTTATTGCAGATGAGGTTAATAGTTCTTTTTTGGAGATTCTTTAGGCTGTACTAAATCATCACTAGTAATTACTGGAGTAACTTCACTTCTCTATTTTAAATTATGATGTGATGATCGTATTTCGTCAGAAGCTGCTAACTTTGAATGGAAGTAATGGATCCGATCGTTCGTGGATATGGTTTTGAACATACTACTAATAAATTCACTATTCACTTGCCTTGCCCAATTCTATTATTTTTTCTATTCGTGAATAAATTATTAATTATGGCTAGATACTACGTCAGTTACTTTTTTTTTTTTGTTGAGGGAATACTACGCCAGTTACACTTGTTAGCTTTTAAGCATTAAAAATGATGGCATCACTTATTTTGCAGTTGATAATAACCATTCCTGGTAATTCCATTTCCTTCCATCTCTGCCCTGCCCTGCCCTGCCCTGCCTGTTAGGAAAAGGAATAATGGTTTTTATTTTCTTTGCTTTGCTTTCCTTGTTCCTTTTTGTTTTACTTTTTGTGAGGTTGAGAGACGTGATGGGACGAAAGCTTGTAGGCACCAACGGAGATCATAGTCGCCGCAGTAATATGTAGGAGTATTTTTTAGCAAATGCGGAAGGGGACGAATTTAAGAAAACCTGTCAGTACCACCAAGCCAAGGCCTCCTTTTTAACAAAAAAAAAAAAAAAATTTAAATTTTTTTTTCCTTTGTATGGTCCTTTTACTTGTTCTATCAGATTGTACAACAATGGCAGAGGTATTGGTATTGGCATGTTCTTTATCACAAGTAGGTATTCACGTCTTTATGCATTCTGTGCGCACAGTTAGATGCTCTCGTGTAATTCCTCGTGATCATCTCATTCCTGACAACTGATGTGTACATGGAATATGGTTATTCTTGAATTGCAGTCAGGAAAAGTCTACCTCCAGAGATGTGATCCTCAGAAAGCATCTGCTTCAACATCAGATCAAAAGAAACAGAACGACCGCACGAGTTCAAAGCTTCAGGACCTTAACTTTCCACCAGCTGCAAAGCAGCCAATGGACCTGTTTGACGATGGCAGCTTAGACCTTAAGCTGGTGCCATCATCTTCAGCATCCGCATCAGCAGCGCCGTCTTCCAATTACCAAAGCGTTTGCACTCTGGACAAGGTAAAGTCAGCACTTGAGAGGGCAGAGAAAGAAACATTCAGGAAGCGGTCGATATCTATGTCAAAATCATCGTCGCCGCCTTCGAATTCTTCATCCTCAATCAAAGACGGTGAGGTTGGGGATGAGGAGAAGTCAGCAACTTCGTTTGCGGCTGGTTGTCCCAGTTGTCTGCTTTATGTGCTCATATCGACAAAAAACCCCGAGTGCCCTCGGTGCAACGCTATTGTGCCGTTGCCTTCGCCTTCGACAGTGAAAAAACCGCGTATTGATCTTAACATCTCAATATGAGCCCCTATGAGGAATCTAAGCACAATTATGTTGATTTTTTGTAAAGATAGCAGCAGATAGCTTTTGTAAGTAAAGACACAATAGCATTAGCACAAATATTTGAAGGCTTTTGGTGTTCCTTTCTTGGGACAAAATAGCAGATAAAATCCATTTTGGATTTCCATGGCCCTTATTTTTAACCCTTGTTTTTTTGGCGTAAATGGTTGTTTCCTTTCTAACCCGATTGAATGCCTAGGCGTGCATGTATTTTTTGTCTTTAATACAGGTGTCAACTGGCGGTTTCAATGCATATATCAGTTGGGGAAAGAAATTAAAGCTTAGGACAAAGAGGAAAAGATCGCTCGAGTGAATCAAGTGTTACATGCCATACAAGTTAAACGTCCCGTCACATTTCATGATTAAAACTTCAAGAAAGGCCCATCAATGGGCAAGGCCTACGGCACAGGGCGGTTACAAGCGCGGGCTTTTTCTACCACAGACTCGTATCCCAATTCGGTTTTTCTTTTTTATGAAATTGGGGGTGTTAAGAATCGAGGAGCGGTGATTGTAGTTGGTACTTCCATTTCTTGTAGGTATGTGAACTCGGGATGCTACTACTGGTTTGGATATGATTATTTGTTAAAGGTAAAAAAATTTAAAAAATTATTATTCACAAAATATGTTCTTCAATTATTTTTTAATCTCTCGTATCACACACGTCACATTACAAAAAAAAAAGAAGAAAAGTGTGTGTTACAAAACAGACAGTGCATCAACAAAACAAAATAATACGTCTTAGTTCTGATGGTATAATACAATGACAGTGCAAAGTTGAACCTTTCTCCGTTTTGGCTGTAGGACGATAAATCATGCGTCTTAGTTTTTGGAGATGGGTGTGTAAAAGACGTTTCTTGTTTTATTATATCGCCTCTTTAGAGATGAAGTTGTGTTGGCGCACAGTTGATTGACTTGGTATGCTTTGACTTTCCACCTGCTACTACTTTTTGTGCGTGGACTGTGGACTGTGAAAACTGAAAAGAGAGGGTGTTGAATAAGTACAGTACAGTCTGTTCTCTACGCCGGAAGTCCTAAAGAAGCAAGTGATCGTAGGTCAACAAAACTTTCAACTTTCGAAAGATGGATGATAAAGAATTCTCACCTTTTTGAGTTGTGCATGATACAGTAGTGGGAATTAACGGGCCAATGCTTGCTTATTGCCTCATTGATAGGACTGGAGTACCATAACATTGCGCACTAGCACAAACCAACCTAACGGAGTTTATTTACGGATCAGTTCTGAATTAATTGATGAAGTTAAAACCATACGCATACATTGTACGACTTGATCATCAATGAGACGACAATCATCCATTCCGATTCCGATTGAAATTCATGACTTGCATCCATTCGATTCAAGCAGCTTGTATGCCAGCCCCGCACGCACCCTGCAAGCATAAATGGACGACGTGAAGAGTGGAGGCGGCAGTTGTTCAAAATCACACGTAAAATTTTATTCTTTATATTTTTTGTTGAAAAAATCACCAAAAATCTATATAGGAGATAAATTTCGTACAACAACTCAATATATATATATATATAGAGGCACGTACATACAAGTGTATGTGTGAAGTATTTGTATGTGTGCGAGAGAAGAGGAATAATGCTAAAAATAATATATTAATCACACACTAAAATGACAAAACTATATATAGACTATCTATATATATGATCTGGTAGAAAAGTCTTACAACCATAATAAATTTTTTAATAAAATATGAAATCCTAAATAATAAAATCACTACTATAACTCGACTCCGATAAATTTGACTAAAACACTGCTAAATAATTATATGAAAATATCTATTTTTGATTTAACATGCCAACGATTATAAATGAAGATTTTCCTCTCCAAGCAAGTTCTATTTCTATACAAAATTTTGCCTTGAATCCATCATCGTGTGTGTGGAAAATTCAACTTGGTCTTCTACAAAACCAAAAAATAATTTTTAAAAAAAATCCATGTTCTGCGGTGCAAATTAATTTAACAAGCCTAAGCCTAAGCCTAAGCGTAAGTAGGTAGTATTAGTAATGAAAATTTCATTCCGGGACTTGGTGTACGAAGTTGGTGGGCTGTGCTGAGTTCTGCCGCTTTATATTATAATGCGGAGAGAAAGAGATACGGGACGGAGGACGAAACGAAAGAACGCATCGTGGCATAGAACATAAATGAGTGGGAAGACTGTCCACCTAAACTTCGTCAAACAGATATTGATTTTGTTTCATAAAATCAAATGCTAATTATGGCAATTCATTATACATACCTAACCTGCATTAAATATATATAGTCCATAATCAACCGAAACAACCACCATCAATTGTTTGCTCTTAATTTTTTACTTATGAACTACTACTACTACACAGTACGCACGCACGCACGCACGCTACTCTACTTTGAAGATCGATCGATTCAAGTCTCAGAATTCCTTGAGCCATCACATTTCCTCACCTGCCACTTTGGCCATAGGTTTTAGGTGGCAAAGGGTCATATGATCAGGACACAAATATAAGTATTGTATGTATGACTTTATAATATATAATAATACAACAATGATCATAGACAAACTAGGTAGGGTTGACTTTGTTATTCCTGCAGGATCAGGATGGCGGTACACCTGCCGGCTGCCCGCTTCGGCTTATTTCCATGCTAAAATTGCTGTTGTCGCATGACTTCGATCAACCACTAATCAGCACTAGTAGTAGTATTTCGTAATTACCATCTCAAATTAATTCATGACGTGATAAACTGTCCATGCTACTAATATCGATCGAGGCGTGAGATCAACCATCTCGTCATCTTCTAGGTTTGATTATTCGTGTCTATCACTCTCTCATAAAAAAACCACTAATAGTAATTCCTCCATCCCCTATGCTTTTTTTTTTCCTTCTCACGCCATCCTTGAATCATCAATTATTGATGCAGTAGCAATTTTGCCTTTTGTTATTAAGTTCGAATCGTAGGAAACTATATATGAGCATATATACGTAATTTTCTTTTGAAACTTTTACAAATTCCAAGCTTCCGAAGTAACTAGTTCGCTTTAAACTATAAAAATTTACGGCCAGAGAGTTAGAGAAAGTTTTTTTTTTGCATATAGTACTTAGTACCATGCATGCATCCTTGGGCGGTAGACAAACATTCATAAATGAGGAAAGCGAGCTCATCATCATCATCATCATATGTTTCATCACAATGAAGGAAGCGGATTCAAGTACTGGTGCTCGTCAAAGAGGCAGCTGCATTTTCAGCTAGCCCACCAGCTAGCTGGGGCCTTCTTTTTTTTTTTTGGTGTGTCATACGCAACTGTGGCTTTTATGTTTTAACTTTGGGGGAGGGGCGGGGTTTTATTGCTTTCACTGGCCTTGTATTCAATGGCCGGGCATCCACTGGCATGCCTGCAACTTAAATTAAAAACGTTATTCAAGAGAGCTAGCAGCAATTCAATGCCTGCCTGCATAAATAATTTATCTGCGCGCGATGCTTCTGGCTCTGGTTTTGGTTGTTGCCGTCATCATTCATGCAGTGAAGAGCAAATCATCAATAATACTGCTACTGTACCATCTTTTTCCTCGCATTCGTAAATTTATCATAATTCATTCATGCTCCCACAATTATCCGTCATCCCTCCTTCAACGTTACGACTCAATATTGCTCTAATAATAAGCTGCGTAGCCGCAGCAACCATAATGGAGGATAGGATTCTCACAAGTGATTATAAATATCAGTAGATATATCATTATATATAGGTCCCGTCTCGCCATCAATATTGCTCAAGTCTGCTCCTTCATAAATACATACACACACACATATACGAAATCGAATTATTAAAATGCTACGGTTGGAAGTTGTACAAATTAATCATGACAATTAATACAGATCTTGATTCTTTAGCCTATATTTTTTTACTGTATGTTATTTTTGCCTTCAAGAAGACCCACTAGTTTTAGATTAAGAGATCCCAAAGGAAAGGAAAAAGAAAGAAGAACAAAAGCTTCAGAATTTAGGAGTTCAAATAGTTATCTGAATTGACAAAAGCTTCAGTTCCGGAGCATTTTGTCTGCTTTTGGCTATTTACTTCAATTAACCACAATAACGAAATTATGGTAAAAAAAAAATTAAATAAATAAAGTACAGGAAAGGAACCCCTTTGCGAAGGTATGTGTATTTCCTTAAATTAATTAGGTGCGCGACGATGGATATGCGTGGCATGCACGCATTGGTTGATGAAAGGCTCGTCTCATTATCAAAAGCCATTCTGGAGTCTTGACTATCGACAAGGACTTTGTTTCATGAATTTAAGGTACTCGAGCAGCCAACAGCATATGCAAGGAACATTTAGAGAGAACTCGCGCGCACACACGCATCCATATATATATATATATATATATATATCGCTGTATATATATAGCTCCATCTTGAGAGGTGAATTACTAATTACGATATTATAATATTATCATAATACAATAAAAGAAAAGGCATTCTCGTTCATAATTTTGTAGACCACCCTCTGAATTAATGATGGAAAAGAGTATTTACCTAAATTTCGTCGAAAGGGATGTCCTTAGCCAAGTACAGGTAGTGGGTTCATCATCATGGCGCTAATTAAGGCATTTATGGTGACTGCTCCTTTGGTTTAATGTTTTCAAATGGATTTAAAAGTTGTTCACCCACCGCCTGGAATAAACTACTACTGCTGCTCTGCTAAAAATTAAAGCTTTGACTGAAGTCATCATGTGGTTATTTATGCTCTAACTGTCGGAAAATTAGTAATTAGTTTTTTTATTGATTTTAGTTATTTAAAATAGTAACCAAAAATTTTCCTATTCTATATAAGTCTAAAAATTAGCATTGATTTTCTGTTGTTATTTGATTTTTGATCAAATAATATTCGGTATAAGTAAGTGGGTTTGCATACTACAAAGTAACACGCAAGAGACGTCAGACGATATATAACCTTATATATAGAGATGAGAGAGAGAGTTCTTAAGAGATAAAAAATAGTATACAAGGGTTGGGTTTGCATTCAAATTATATTCTTTTATATGGTTTTTTTCTCACAATGAAGAACATATTTTTTTCTGTAGACATAAACTCAATGATGGAGTCAAACCATGTTCAATTCTTGTATCTCATTTACCTTCTCATACTTGTGGCTTATTTCTAATTAAATTGTTTTGTACTTGATATATCAATTGTTGTTTGTTCCGCGTTTGGATCTTAACAAGTTGTATCAGAATTTGATTGTGAAATTAGGCGGCTCACAGGCACTTGAATTTCAACAAATTGATATTAGAGCGGGGTGGTTAGATCCTGATTGACTATTTAGATCAAATGAGTTGGTACATGTATTAATTCAACAATTTAATAGTTGATATCCTTGTTTCAATGATTTGGCAAAAAACATTGATGGTAAATGATGGAAAGTCGGAAAGTATGAAAATACTTGACTGTGAATCTAGACAGGTGATTCAACAATTAAGAAAAAATGTGAAATTTAATGTTGATTTTGAACGTGAATCGATGAAAATCTCACATAGCAGGGCGGTTCTGAGGATAGGAAGAAATATGATGATTTTACTATTTAGTTGCCTCAATGATCAAAAATATAACTCACAAAAGGAGATTCCGAATTGCCAGGGATGGTGAGAAAAAAAAATCCTACAACGAGAGATGGTGAATTGAGACACCTTTTTGCGAGTTAACTGGAGGTTAAATTCGGGGTAATTATACATGTTAATTTGCCGATCGAATCAATTGGATGCCAGAATTGAATTGATTCGAATGTGTAGTTCGCTACCATATTATTTGGTAGTTAAAGTCAAATGGTTAGTAAAAGAAATATTCGTCAAAATGGAAATTTGTTAGGAAATTAACTTAATTTCTTTTAGAAAAATTTCTTTTTTTGAGTGGAAGTAATTAATTTTTTAATTGATTTTAATTACTTGAAATAGTAGTTAATAAATTTTTTATTCTATATAAGTTTATGAATTAGCATTGATTTCCTATTGTTATTTGATTTTTTACAAAATAATTTTTTTTTTTTATAAATAGGTGGGTTGACATACTACAAAGTGATACATAAGAGCACACAAGAGGTGAAACGTAGCCTTATACATGGGGGTTTTTGAGAGAGATTATAGATGATATATAAGGATTGCATTTGGGTTCAAATTATATTCTTGTATAGAATTTTTCTCGCATAATAAAGAATAGATTTCTCTCTATGGATGTAGGTTTAATGATGGAATCAAACCATGTTAAATTTTTATGTATCATTTATCTTTCATATTTGTGATTTATTTGTCATTAAATTGTTGTGTATCTGATATATCAATAGTTGTTTATTTCGTATTTAAATCCTAAAAAATGGTATTAGAACCTGGTTGCGAGACTGAACTGTTTACGAGCACACAAATCCCAACACTAATTACCTTACTGCTCTCTCATCATCTCACGCAAGTGGAGTAATGAAATTCTGTAGCAATTTCTATACATACGCTTTGCATCCACCCCAAGGCCTTACTCTGCTACCACATAATAACAGTACAAATTGTGTGACTCAACGTGAACGAAGAAAAGAAGTTCTACACAATCTAAGGAAGGAAAAAAACTTTTACAATTAAACAAATTCAAAAAATTACAATTTAAAATAAACTCTTGTGTTAGGGTATAAATGATAAGTAGAGTCCGTCATGGTTAATGTGGGTTCAATTTCATAGTAATAATGTTTTATGAGGAAGCTGGAAATGGGGTGTTTAAGTCAATGTTATAAGCCAAAATTGTTCGGTTAAGATAGTGATTGACTGAAAAGCAAAAAATACGTATACATATTTTAAAAAAATGTTTGCACCCCCCTCAACAGTTCCAAATAAATGCATTGTGGATCAGAAGTACTCAGCTAACTACTTTTAGAGTAGTTGGCCATTAAGAAAATTTTAAAATTTTACTTGGATGTAGGTCAAGAAATAAAATGTTTGGACTGGTAGTGGTTCATCGAGTTTTCTTTGATCTCTTTAGGTCCTCCCTCCCTCTAGCGTAGAGTATATGTACCAGATTTTCTTTCACCTCTTTAGATCTCCCTTCCCTCCAATATAAAGTAGAAGTAGTTGTAATATAAAATCTATCATAATGATAAAAAAAATATCAGAAGTACTTCATTTTCGTTAAGAATGAGAGAAAAAGAATATCATATTAAGCAAGTTGGCCCAAATCCTTAATAGAAAGGGAACAAAATGGGCCCTAAGTGGCTTAATCAGTTCACAGTGCTGTGTTGGTATCAAATAGAAGGTCCAATGCCATTTGCTGGCCTATCATGGCCCAATAAAATTAAAATAAACACACAATCCCATGATTTTTTTGGGGATAATTTCAGAAACCTCCCCTGAGGTTTTCGACAATTTCACTCGACTCTCTTGAGATTTACATAATTACAGAGACCTCATTTGTTGCGATAAAAAGATAATAATGCCATTTATTAATTGTTAACTCATTGAAAAATTCTATCAAATATTAACAATCTCTCATCTATTATTAATCAATAATTCAAACTACAGGGTCCGTTTGGATTCCTTGTTTTTTTTTTCTGTTTTTGAAAAACTGTTTTTCACATTCCAAATACTAACAGTAAATGTTTATTTCCAAAACAACTCAAAAAACACCATATCTAAACATTATATCAAAAACAACTCCATATGTATATTTCAATTATGTATATTATATATATATGTATTATATTAATATAAATTGAAATATTCAAATTAAAAATTATATATTATATAAATATTTATATACATTAATATTATACATAATATAATATAATATACATAATATGTAATATTGTATACATAAATGTATAAATATTTATACATAATATATTATGTACATTATATTATAAAATATACATTATTAATGTATAATATTATTATGTACATTATTGTGTATAATAATGTATAATAATGTTATGTATAATATATAATATACATAATATGTAATAATGTATAAATGTATTATATTATGTAAGGTATATTATATTATGTATATTATATTATATATATACAATATTATGTATATTATACAAATTGAAAATTATATATTATATATTATATAAATATTTATATAATGAAATATACAATAAATATTACAAATTGAAATATTATATAAACACCATATTTATAATATTATAATTAATATTAATGTATATTATATATATTAAATATTTATTTATACATATTATAAATATTTTATTTTATTAAAAAGTATTTTTATATATTTATAATACATTTACATAAATATTATATATAATATAATATATAACATATATTATATATATTATACATTTCTATAAATGTACATTTATACATAATATATATTTTAATGTATATTTATAATATACATTTATATTATGTATTATATATAATATAATGCATTTATAATACATTTATACATTTATATTAATATACATAATATTAATTTTACATTTATACATAATATTAATACATTAATACATTTATATTAATTATATTAATACATTTATACATAATATTAATATATATTTATAATATATTAATTTATACATTTATATAATATTCATTGATAATTTATAATTTATAATAATATACACTTATACATTTATAAATATATTTATATTATGTATTATATATAATATAATACATTTATATATTTATATATTTATATATAAATAAATTTATTTATAAATATTTATAAATGTATTATAAATGCATAAATGTATATTTATATAAAAATATAAAAATAAAAATAAAAATTATAATTTATACATTTATACATTTATATAATATTCATTTATAATTTATAAATTTATAATAATATACATTTATACATGGGATAATATATTTATATTATGTATTATATATAATATAATACATTTATAATACATTTATATATTTTTATATAAATATATAAATATATTTATTTATAAATGTATTATAAATGCATAAATGTATATAAATTTAAAAATTATAAATTATAAAATATAAAAATACTCAAAAATATGTTTTAAAAATACCTCTAAAAATAATTCAAAAAACATCTACAGTAAGTCTTTTCCATTTAACTATTTATTCTCTTTCTCATATATCTATTTTTTTTCAAACTTATTTATTTATTATTATCAACCAAATGTGTACTGTCGCTACTAATAAAATCGCCATACACATTAAACCACCAATATTTATATATCTTGGTATCTATTCCCAATTCTCGATTTTCCATTATTAGTAAATAGTTTCTTTGTGCCCATTTATGTTTCCAATTTTTGATAGGTATTATCAAATTGAAATTGTCAAATGAAAAATTGAGTGCTAATTTCATTATCAAATTAGATGGAGATGAAGATAGTGACAATGATAAAAAATAAAAATTAAAGACAAGAAGTGGAATAAGAACTAAATATAGGTTATATGTTTATGATTATTATGAAAAAAAATGTTCTTAGTATATATTTATAACTGCATTGTGTTTCTATTTTTTTATTTATAATTATTGATATTATTCCTATATAGATAATTTGATTGATTTTGAACTCTGTGTCAATGAAATATGTTGGATATTGATATTAATAGTGATGATTTAGATAATTTTGTATTAAAAAGGTGGCAGCCATGGAATTGAAATTTATGGATATTGATGAATATTGTAGTATATTAAGTAAAAACTGATATTGTTATGAAATTGTAGGTGAGTTTTGGATATATGATGTAACTTTTATAGTTGATACATTGGTATCTATCAGAAATTTTTAGGTAAAAATGAAACATTAGAACAAAGATAAGTGTTTATTTAGTAGTGATTTCGATGTTGATAAGTAGGTAATAGTGGTAGGAAATAAATATAAATGAAATAGAGACGGTAAACCATTTTTTTCTTTACATTTTTGTTGTAAATTATAACTCAATGGCATTATAGGAATTTTGGAAAAAAAAATATAGCTTTTTGGATCTAGAATGTTACTTAAATAGTGAGAATAAGGAAGGTAGGTGTAATTTGTAGAAATTGAAGGGAGTTTCCTGCAATTGTTAAAAACCTCAGGGAGGTATGTGAAATTAACCCTTTTTCAAAAAAATAAATGCTCGGCGGGATGGCAATGGGCCGTCCCGCGTGGGTAGAAATGGGGCGAGGACACCCCCACCTTAAAACGGTCCCATCCCCCGCCCCGTTTCCCGCATAAAAAAAAAAAAAAAAATATATATATATATATATATATATATACACAAAAGTAACAAAACCCCTTATTATCCCCTTCAGTTCCTCCTTCGCGGCCACCGCCGTCGCCTCCCATTCCCTCAGTTCTAATCACTACTCAGCTAAACCCATCCTCTCTGTCTAAATAATTTTACCCAACCCAGAATCCATATCGAGCTGATATCTTCGTCGGCAAGTGATCGGAGGTAAATCTTCATCTTTTTCTTGCTGATATCTTCGTCTTTGTTATCCTTGTGCGCTTAAATTGTTTGATAATTAGGAGGGAACGGGTCTGTCTCTGTTTCTGGTTCTAGGTTTTTGAGTTTCCAATCAATATTCGTTAAATCAAAGCTTTTGGGCTGGCTAATTAACTTGAATTATTGGGGTTATCGCATTTCATTTGCCTGTGGCTAGCTGCTGTGACGACTAGGAGTTGTAGGTCTTTTGTTTTTAATGCTAATATTTCTTGCTTACTGATCGTAATAGTTGCAGCAGCTTGCGCATGATTGTGTGGGTTGGAGGGGAGGGGTTGGGTATCGCAAGTGAACTGAATTTCTGGTCTAGTAGCAAGTTAGAAGAGCATTTCCGTGGAAAGCACTGATTTTCCGTCGACTTCTATTGCGCGAGGATACATTATAGTCTTTCTTACATCATTATTCCTGTGGGCTGTGGTGTAGTGGGATATTGTTTCTTATCTCTTGCCGCTCTTTCTCAGATTTTCCAGCAGCATTTTTTTTTGAAAGTAGGACTAATTATATGACCTTAAGCAAAGCTGCTGGGATTTTGATACAGTAAAATGAGGAAGAAGCAAAAGCAGAAGATAGTGTTGCCGCCTGAGCTTCCGCCGGAAGTGCCCGACGATGAAATTCAAGTCTCTGACGAGGACTTGCAGTTCGTCGACCAGAATCGAGACTATGCCGGATTTGTATCCAATTTGGACACTAAATCCATTACCAAGTGAGTTGCTTTGTTCTTTTAATTTTTTCCCTTTACCATCTATATCAATGCATTAATTAGAAAAGAAGGAATAATTGTTTTATGTTTCTCTGTACTGAAACATGGAAAAAAAGAAAAAGAAGAAACTTCATCATGTGTAGTAGGATGGAGGTTGAACTGTAATTTCTCTTTGTTTCTGCTGCCGGCTTCCGTTCCCATTTGCTAAATACTGTCTGTTTATGCATTGCTATATTTCCAAAGGATTTGATTGTCTGGCTAAGTGTTTGAGCTTCACAATTTGCGTGGATCGATAATCTCCAACGTCGAGGCCTTAGTTTCTTTCGTGGTTTCTTATCTTTTAACTACTTATTCTAGTATCTAATGCTAGCTTTTGACATACATTCATTTTACTTTTGCATAATGAGCTTGGTTTATTTTACTTCAAAGGCATGTTACTCGTGTTGCGGATGTGAAGGATGATGCTTTAGAGTCTATGTACGAGAGACGTTTAAGGAAGAAATCAGCTGATAAAGACAAGGAAGAAGATGAGGTTGAGGTCGATCCTGTTGATGCACTTCCAGTGAAGACTTTGGATGGAAAACTTTATTACCGAACTGGTATAAATTGGGTTTTGTCTTGGTTTTTGATCAATGATGGCTGATTGTTGTATGCTGAAGTGTAATTTGATTGCACCTGCTTGCTTATGTTGCAGTGCCAAGCGCAGCTAAAAAATCTGAGACTGAAGCTACTGCTGCCAGTGAAGACAATGGGACAGCAACACCCATGGTCAAGTTGACAAAAGCAGAAAAGAGGGCAAAACAGAAAAAGTTGCGGAAAGAAGCCAAGAAACAAGTTAAAGAGACAGCTCAATCAGATGAGGTGCGGCAAGCACCTCAGTCAGAAGTGTTGGTATATAGCCCATGTACATCTCAAATCTGTGTTTGGTTTGCTTATATAGATATACAGAACACATATACTTGTACGCTGGCACACCATATGTACTAATTTAAATTCCCTAATACAACTATATGGGCAACTCAAATGTATAAACGATACAAAGAATTCCGGGCACAAATGATACAGAGTGCCTTGTGTTCTACATGCTCATTAGTGTATCCTGTAGTACTTTAAAAGCTTTAACTTTCTTTCTACGCTTTTTATAGAAGAAAAAGGTATAAAAAAGAAAACTCTAACAATGAGAAAGAAGATGATTCAACCCAGTCATTCCCTTTAGATTCTTTGGATTATCTTTCATCATTTTTCTAATTTCCACTGTTTTATATCTGAAGCAGAAGTTCCTAATTGTTGCTTGTCTGCAATCTGTTATTGGCATGGCACTTTTACATATTAGGATGAGGTGAAAAAGGAGCTCACTGCTGAAGAAGCCAATGACAAGAAGAAATATAGACTTGCTGAGCTGGGAACTGCACTACTCGTGGATCCAGAATCTAACATCAAATCTCTTAGGGAGATGCTGCAGATTGCAAAAGATGGAGAACACTCTATAGTGATACTGGGGCTAAAATCTTTGTTGGCTGTTTTCAAAGACATTCTTCCTGGGTAGAAGTTTTGCTTCGGACTCTTTTAAGTTTTCTGCTTTTCTTGTTTTTCAAGATGAGTTTTATTTTCTTTTTCGAAAACATATGTATAGACGAACATACAACTGTGACAACTTTTCCGTTCTGTAATGCAGCTATCGTATCCGACTGCCCACAGAAAAGGAACAGCAAATGCTGGTTTCTAAAGCTGTTAAAAAAACTCGCTTGTACGAGTCAACCCTCTTAACTGCCTACAAGGTTTGATATGTACCTTCTGAAACAGTTTTTGCAGGCATTGAGCTTTTAAACTCAAACCTTGTGTTTTCTTCCTAGCTCAGATTTGCTGACCTATTTGGTGCTGCTTTCTGAGTTGAAAAAATGACTACCTTATCGTTGTTGACATATTTTGGACAATGCTTGGCTGATTGTGTTCATGATTTTGAATGCCTTTTGAGGGAGAGTTTTCAGGAATTGTTTTACCCTTCATTATTTTGTTGGACAGTGCTTACTTACCATGTTATCAACTTACCGTCTTTTACTATTAATTTTAGTTTTAGTTAGTAATGCTCTTGTCCTGATTGGTGTTTTAAAACTTGCATCAAACCGGTCAGTTCGAGTGGTTGGACTGGGAACTGGCTAGTTTGCCTGTCCAAGTTAATACTAAAACTAGGTAACCAGTTGGACTGAGAACTGATAAACATTGTGAAACTAATTTTTGGCTTGATATGAAATATTCTTGGTTTTTGACCAGAGTGTTGGGATAGGATCACTATTATGAACGATTAAATTTATTGCATTAGTTGATTGGAGTATATGTACATGTTATGCAGAGTTATGCTGACAACTTTGTGTTCTCTTTTGATGCATCAACAGGCATTTGTGCAGAAATTGATAACACTTGAGGAGCAGGCTGTGTATAAGTGTGTGGCGATGCGTTGTATATGCACTCTGCTTGAGGCAGTTCCACATTTTAACTTCCGAGAGAATTTGTTAGTGGCTATTGTAAAAGGCATAAGCTCCCAGGATGATGTTGTAAGGTCGGTCATATTCCTTTTTTTCAAGATACTTGTATATGTCAACTTCCATTGCATTTAGCATGTTTGAGTCATTAATTTTGGAACAGGTGAATGATTTTTCTTTTTCTGAAAATCCAGTGTGTACATTTATCCTTTAATATCTTATTTTTTAATATCTGAAAGGTCTGTTTTCTTTTGTTGTTTTGAGGATATACTTATTCAGCAAGCTCAATGGCTTCACAACATTCATGTGATTTGTGGTGAAAGTATCTAATGATGTGATTGGTGGTTGAGAACCAAAAGGTGTCAGATCCATTGCTTTATTTGTTCGCTTTGCTAAGTAAAACATCCTTAATCTTAGGTATGATAGAGCATGCTAAACTTCGAATTAAGCGCCCCAGAATAAAACATGACAATCATGCACCACAAGGATGTTGTTACATCATGCACCAACAATATGAGTCTTTGTAATATCAACAGTTCACAATCATTTGACTCATTTTTGTTTACTGGAACTGCATAGAGGGGAGGTCAAATTTCCGTCAAGTTAACTCCACATCTTGGGCTGCCAAAGTATAGCATTGGTATTCTAGATCGCCACAGTGAGTAGACACTTAATTAAGTGCAACCAACCCTTCTTCCCACCTCCAACTCAGCCAAAGAAACATATGCATGTAAGAGAAGGGAAAAATTGAAATTCAGGGAGCTTATTTCTTTGGGAAATAAAGGGCATATGTTCTTAGTGGAATGGGAGTTGTTCACCTATAGGAAAACTTATCCTTGATGTCGCCAAGAATTTTAGCTTACAAAAGGTTTGCTGTGACCAAGTTGGTTGTGATCCTATTATGCTGCGGTTACTGCTGCTTTCTGTCCATTAGACCACTCAATTCCTTCCTCAGCTATTTTGATGTTCATTTCGCATGTACACGCAAGATGTGTTTCTATGTTTCTTATTTCTTTCACTTAGTCATTTGTGTCTCAAATGATTGTTTGCTACTTCTTTACAGGAAACTCTGCTGTGCTACAGTTAAATCACTTTTTGAACATGAGGGAAAACATGGGGGTGAGGCTACGGTCGAGGCTGTTAAAATGATTGCTGAACTTGTGAAAGTTCACAACTGCCAGTTGCATCCTGATTCTATTGAAGTAAGAACTGTCCTGACTATACTTGATTATTTGAATTGTCTCTTGAACCGGGCTTCATGTTAATCATGTCTGGGTCATGTGATATCCCAGGGTCACATAGACAACCAGCAGAATTTGTTTGCTCCTCCATTTATAGCATATTAAATTGCCAAGAGTTTTGATTTGATGTATTTATTAGGGAGAAAAAATTATGTCTAGCTAGTTCGCAAAAAAATATTTTTTAGATGACTTAGTGAAGGTTTCCCAGCATATGGCCTATCTAAGGTTGAATTGTTTCTTCAAGCAATGTGCTAAGCCTAAAATGTGCAAAGCAACTGTTGTCCTCCTGGGCATGCCATTTGTTCTGGTGGTTTGTTCCCCCATAACCTTGATTTATTTCTGCTGGATGCTCAGGTTTTTATGTCTTTATCATTTGATGAGGATCTCAGGAAACCTGAAAGTTCTGAGGTGGATAACAAAACCAAAATGAAGAACTCTAAAAAGAAAAGGAAGCTTGTGGAGCCAAACAAATTGCCAGCTAGTGAGAACAAGAGAAGTAGGCGAGAAATCATATCAAAGACACGAGAGGAGGTACTTTCGTTCATATATGGGCTTCATTTTTTTAAAATAGAATTCTGTGAATCTTTCTTAAATGTTGCTGGCTGTTGTAGGTGAAAGCAGACTATAAGGCTGCATCATTTGCCCAAGATGTTGCAGAGCGGAGAAGGATGCAGTCTGATACTCTGTCAGCTGTATTTCAAACATTCTTTCGCATTTTAAAGCATGCTATGCAGTAGGTGTTTATTTCAGTCATCTAACCTTTAGTAAATGCAATTTCTGTAGATGATATGGCTTTTACAGTTGATAAAACCACTTTTCATCTGAGGAGCTCGATGGTTCCAGTGCCAACTGTTGTAATGTTGAAAAATTCAAATAAGTTTATTTGATAGATATTGTGATGTATATGAAAGTATTGGAGGAGTTTGAGTCTCTACAATTATAGTTCTAAATCAGTAGTTTAAGCACATTTTGGAACTACATGCGTAGTTACAATTATTGTCATATTTTATTTAGCAAATACTTCAGCTTTTTCTACTAATTAATTTCTGGCCTTGGTTTTCTTCCCGTGAATCAGGTGATTCGTTATCAATTTAATATACTGGTTGTAGCATGTACTTTTCGGATGGTCTTACCAGCTTGGTCACAAATTCTTCTTTCAGAGAACATCTGATCTTTTATACCTGTACCAGTCATTTAATAATTTGATGGAAATTGTAATACGAGTCTCTGAACCTTGCATTATGAAATATTCTTTGCAAACAAACTGAATAAAAAGACACTGTTTCTGTGAGTGTGGTTACCTTTTCTGTCAGTCTTCTATCATTGAAGAGATGAAGTTGTCATAGTAGGTCATTTATGTTCGTCTGTGGATTGCAGATCATTACTGAGTTCAATGGGGGAATCTTTCAGTCTTCCGCTGCTTGCTCCATGTTTGAATGGAATTGGGAAATTTTCACATTTAATTGACCTAGACTTCATGGCTGATCTGATGAATTATCTGAGAAAACTTGCTGGAGCTGGTTCCCAAAAAAATGATTCACATCATTTAACTGTATCCGAAAGACTGCAATGCTGCATTGTTGCATTCAAAGTAATGAAAAACAATTTGGAGGCCCTCAATGTTGACTTGCAGGAGTTTTTTGTCCAACTTTATGGTCTGATACTTGAGTATAGACCAGGAAGGTAAATATGCAGCTATAAAGATGATTTGCTTGAGAAAATGTTGCTTTGTGAACGTATTCAAAAGAATGATTCTTAGCTATAGTGTGGATCTTTTTAAGTATCCTTTTTTTGGTTCCCTGGATTAAATTTTGATGAAGTTTGTCAAAGGTAAAATTTGACATACCAGCACTTAAGTCATTTGTCCTTAATATGTTCGGTTTGTTCATTGTACCGGGAAGCTGGTTGGGAAAAGGAGGCAAGGATTAGGGGGTGAAACTGTTTTCTGGAGATTTGTGTTGTGCTGCACATGCTAGCTTGTTATACATTTAGTTTTTCTGGCAGGGATAAAGGTGAAGTGCTGGCTGAAGCTCTAAAAATAATGCTGTGTGATGATAGACAACATGATACGCAAAGAGCTGCAGCTTTTGTAAAACGTCTAGCCACGTTCTCTTTAAGCTTTGGTTCTGCTGAGTCCATGGCTGGTAAGTGTTGAATTCAACAAATCCAACCAAATTGGCATATTTGATGTGATGACAAAAGGTTGTGATGTTTCTTGCTTGAAATTCTTTCAGCCTTAGTTACTTTGAGGCATCTTCTGCACAAGAATGCCAAATGCCGGAATTTGCTAGAAAATGATGCCGGTGGTGGATCTGTTTCAGGTGGCATTGCGGTAATGCTCTTGTCTCTTCTGCAAGAAGATTAAGAAAAATACCAGTACAATTTGGACTTTTGTCTGGGATATAGCATCTTTCATGTGGCTTGAAAGTTCTGCAGCCACCTCAGATTACCTGTTCTGTGCAAACATGTATATGCTTGCATACTTACATGTGCATGCGCATTGATTAATTTTTCTATTTGTTTGGACAGGTTCAATGATTCGGTTATTATTTGCACTTTTGTGAACGATACTAGGATTTGCTTGCTGATGTTCATGATCACTTTAAAATTTGCAGAAATACAATCCTTATGCTACGGACCCAGGCCTAAGCGGTGCACTTGCTTCAGTCCTTTGGGAGCTCAACCTTCTGACTAAACATTACCATCCAGCTGTTTCTACAGTGGCTTCAAGCATTTCAACTATGAATACTGTGAGCAACCAGGTTTCTCATTCCAATATATCTCCTCAACAAGCTTTTGTTCAGCTGTCTCATGAACATGAATCTTTCATCCCAGCAAGCAACACTAAAAAAACAAGTAACAAGAGAAAAAAGGGATGCAGTTTGTCCTTCCCAATTAGCAGTGCATCAAAAGATGAGTTGATGACTTTAGCTGATGAAAATGCTGTTAGAAATAAACTCTCTGAGCATTTCTTGATACTGGATAACATTGTAGAAAACGAGAGATTGAGGACTGAGTTGTATTGCACAAATATGTCTCTGAAATTATGTGAACAGTACAGAAAGCAGAAAAGGAGAATCAGATAAGTTGTAAAGGATTAGCCTTGTAAGTTGTTTGCCTACTTTTGGGCCTTTCGAGACCTGGTGTTGGGTGTATAAGTTGTCCTATTCTTGAATCAATGACGGATGAGTTTTTTTATAGGTCGTCCATTTCAGTAGTTTTTATGTCCTTTTTGAGTTATTGTTTCATGAAAAGAGGGTCTTAGGTATTTTGTCAGAGTTTGCAATCTTCGCAGTTTGTTGAACCTTCTTTTTGTCAATGAAACATCAAACTTTCATTAAATCTACGGTGATGGTAGAAATTATATTACACGTACAAAATACCTAAGGTAATGAGTCGTTTAAGGTAAAATAAAAGTGATTGTTTAAGGTAATGAAGTTGGGCTGTTCTTGATGAGTGCACGGAGAGAACAAAGTCATGGTGAATTTTGGGCTCTATTTGTTTTTTGGATGGGTAAGACAAAAGTTTAGCTGTTCTTATTGGGATCAGAGTGTGGGAGGTAGAAGCATTGCTTTAAAACCCAGCCCGGATTGGGCGGTTGATCTGTTGATGGGCTGCTTTTCGGTTTGGGCAACCTTCAAAATCCAATTGTGTTAAAGGGGGAAAAAAAAAGAAAAAGAGAAGACCGGTCATTTTGAGCAAAATCAGAGAAATCGTTGATTGGTTCAAATGTCTTTCTTTAATTGAACTCAAAATTTGTTGACCGATTAACATTGCAAATTCAAACCTTACCAGCTACGGTTTCATGTAATGTAGGAAAAATTAGAATACAAAAGTTGAAAATGTTAGAAATAATTAATGCTATGCAAACATCTTTTACCTTCTACTTACAAAAGTTAAAAGGGTAAATAAGCAAATAGTTTTAATACATGAGTATTAAAACTCATGTAAACATTTGAATGTATTTAAAAGTTAAATATAATTATGACGTAATTATGAATTGTAAATGGATGAACAAGAGCTTCTAGACGGATCTAATAGTAATTGAGAAGGCAGGGAGTCGGAGATTCTGAGCAGGTAAAACTTTGGATTGGAACTGAGATGCAAAGAAGTAAAATAATAAAGCATCATTAGTTCCTAATCTCTTCTCGGAGGAGAAAAAAATGAGAGATTGACAGCGATTAATTTTTTATTTTATTCTGTTAAACAAAAAAAAAAGGTATAATTGTGAAAATGATTAGGAGGCGTTGCAAAGGGCATGTGCACCGTATCCCGTAATCCCAGCTGTCGCATGCAGTACTATTATATATTATACATTAGTAGTAGTCTACCACTTACGACGTTGTACGGCTGGAATCTATTCGATTCAGAGAAAGAATCACCAACACCAGCGAAGCAAATACTAATTAATTACTTTTAACTAGTAATATAGTACTGCTACAACAAGGAGTTGGAAAGTGCTGCTGCAGTGCAGTTACCCACCGGCCGGCGGGAGGTACTGACAGTTGAGAGCAAGAGAGAGAGAGAGAGCATGTGGGTGCTGATTGCGTGGATCGGAGGATAAGATTAACTAATCATTTGGGGTTTGTTCCAAACTGCCAAACTGCTGCTGATACAGAAACGCGTACGTACTGACATGTATCCGTGTATATATATATATAGGTGGTAATTTCTGTAGTGCATTCACAAAGGGAGAAGATACGTGTGAAAAGCAGATAATATGGCAAAGAAGCCTCCACGTTGCAGGCTGACAAGTAAACATACTGCAGCAACATCCTATATATATATATAGTAGCATTCCATTAACTAATCGAATCATTTGGGTTTGTTCCAATTTGAAAGTTCACGTTCACACACTATTGATCGGTGAACACTTCTTTTTATAGAGACACACACTACTATTGATAATTGATGGAGACGATTTCAGTTGTTCAATAATAAATATCGTGACGTCCCGGCTAATAATTATTACTCAGTGGTGTCTTGAACTTGAATCCCAGTTCACACTTGATGGGAGCAGGAGGAGGAGGAGTCAATGTTGAGGAATCGTTTCGTGTAGGTGTAGGTGTAGGTGAGTAGCTTTTCTTGGGTTGATCAGCCAAAGATTGTAATAATTATACACTGTTGCTACTGTTTGGTCTAGTACTGCAACTGCATTCAGTCGCTAAGTTGATGATGGCATTAGTGCGTTTGAATTACTAAATTATTTTAAATAATCAATTTGTTTGGATTGGGTTTTATTTCCCCCAATTTATTTGCTTATATCATCATTACAATTTCCAATACACCTTTTTTACCTTTCCAATTACCTTTTTATCTCACATACATCACATCACAAAAAGTGCTACAGTAAAAATATCTCTAATAATTCACAATCCAAACATATATTTCGTTTACATTATAAATATACATAATAATTTATTTTTTTATATTTTTAATTATTTTTACATTTCATATACATCACATCATAAAAAATATTAAAATAAATATTTCAAATAATATTTTATCCAAAATTAGCTCTTTTCGTGTACTGCATGTGTGTGTTGGTGGGTATTTATCTGTGATATAAATAATTTTCTTTGTGTGTTGTGAGCCCGATAGGACATAGTTAGTGAGTTTACTCCATTTCAGAGTCGATCCATCCAAAAAAAAAAAGAAAACTCCATTTCAGAGTCGATCCATCCAAAGAAAAAAAAGAGAGAGGTAGCATTCAGCCTAATTTTCAATCAGAATCATACCCACTTTGATTAGAAAACTCTAGATGCTTCCAAAGACGCGAGGCAGGCACTCTTTGGCCTTCAACTGTTTTGGGGGTTGGTGAACTTAAAAACATATATAATTCCAGTTTTCTAAGTACAATTTTGAAAGCAACTCAAGAATCGTAAAACTACTTTTAATTAAGTAGCTCAAAATGGTTACTTTGCATGTTCGCTCTTATTTTTAGTGGACAATAGTTTTTGCATGTATATATACTTCCCAAGAGTAAATATGCTGTAATCAAGTCTCGCCATTCTGTTAATCACGACGTAATTATTCATGTCCCATTTTACGTAGTTTGAAGAAAACTCAAATGACTCCGAAAATTTGTTCTCAAAGAATTTTTTTTTTTTAAAAAAAAAAAAGAAAGAAAAGAGGATACGAAACAGCACGGGGACACACAGTGTGTTTGGATTGTAAGTTATTTGAAATATTTTTACTGTAGCACTTTTTGTGATGTGATGTATGTGAGATAAAAAAGTAATTGGGAAGATAAAAAGGTGTATTGGAAATTGTAATGGTGATGTCAGCAAATATATTTGGCCAAATAATTGGCTGTCCAATTGATTGGATATATTGCAGAAGAAGGAAGGCCACGGGAAACAGATAGATAGATATACAGTCATTCAATAACTGATCATATATAAGGGAAAATGCCGGTTTTCATCCCCAAACTTTGGGGTAAGGACACATTTCGTCCTTCAACTTTTGGGCACGACACATTTGATGTCTGAATTAATAATTTTTGACCAATATCATCCTCAAACGGCAATTTAGCCAATTTTTAACGGAATTGGTCACGTGAAAATCACATGACCGTTGAGTAAACTTAAATCACATTTTTAACAAAACCTGCCAGTTTCCTGCATGCAATCAGTCAACTTTTGGCAATTTTGACTAAGCATCCATCAATAAACACTTGCGTCCCGTACGTAAGGGGGGAAAAAAGCTAAAAATAAGGATAAAATGAAAAATAGGCAAGCAAAGAAATAATCAGCATGAAAAATGAAAAGGGATAATTTCACAAACATCCCTTGAGATTTTTAATAGTTACAAAAGGCTCCCCTCAAAATTTAAAAATTACATATACTTTGCATGCATTTACTATTTATATAAGAGCAAATTATTTGAGTAGCCATTGAACTATTTGAATAGTAAAAATTTGGCCCTTCAATTATTCATAACATATTTTTACCCATTGAACTATTAAAAGTATAAACTTTGAGTTATTCATAACATATTTTTACCCATTGAACTATTAAAAGTATAAACTTTGAGTTATTCATAACATATTTTTACCCATTGAACTAGTATGTTTTGTATTTAACATAAATTAAATATGTAAAAGTTAAAAAAATAATAATAAATTGCCCATAACATACCAGTTCTTTATGGGAAACTGGCAGGTTTTGTAGTACGTTTGTACCAACTCTTTATGGGAAACATACCAACTCTTTATAGGAAAAATTGGTTAAATAGCGCCCAAAGAAAAACTAGTATGTTTTGTATTTAACATAAATTAAACATGTGAAAGTTAAAAAAAAATAATAAATTGCCCATAACATACCAACTCTTTATGGGAAACTAGCAGGTTTTGTAGTATGTTTTGTACCAGTTCTTTATGGGAAACATACCAACTCTTTATAGGAAAAATTGGTTAAATAGCGCCCAAAGGAAAACTAGTATGTTTTGTATTTAACATAAATTAAATATGTGAAAGTTTTAAAAAAAAATAAATTACCCATAACATACCAGCTCTTTATGGAAAACATACCAACTCTTTATAGGAAAAATTGGTTAAATAGCGCTCAAAAGAAAACTAGTATGTTTTGTATTTAATATAAATTAAATATGTGAAAGTTAAAAAAAATAATAAATTGTCCATAACATACCAGCTCTTTATGGGAAACTGGCAGGTTTTGTTAAAGATGTGATTTAAGTTTACTTAACGGTCATGTGATTTTCACGTGACCAATTCCGTTAAAAATTGGCTAAATTGCCGTTTGAGGATGACATTGGTCAAAAATTATTAATTCAGACATCAAATGTGTCGTGCCCAAAAGTTGAGGGACAAATGTGTCCTTACCCCAAAGTTTGGGGATGAAATCCGGTATTTTCCCTCATATATGATATATATATATCTGAGATAATCCATCCTCATTTCATCCAAATAACATGTGCTTCGCCGTGCTGTTTCAAAATAGAAATAGGATTGATGTAAACGGAAAATCAGGTAGTGTATGTTTTAAAGGGTTGCTTTGTAATTAATCGAACGATAAACTGCACTGATTGAGAAAAGACGACACTAGCATTTCCTCTCAAGTCATCCGAAGCAAGGCTAGTTTGAGTTAAAAATGGAATCAAGCAAGACCCAATTGTGTTAGGTGCAACGCTATAAAATGTGTTTTATTTGTTGCATATATGGCAAGCATCCAACTTGACACCGACTGCCAGTAGTTTTTTTTTTTTTTCTTCTTCTAAAAAAGATCTTTAGTTTTTATTGTTACCCCTCCACACACACACACACACACACACACAAAAAGAAACCGTACATAATCCGTACGCAGAGGGCGTGACAAGTTATTAAGCCAATCTAAGGACCGAAGAAACACCCAATTGAAGAAAGGCGGCATATGGCGCAATTTGCCCATATTACATACTAGTACTATACTTGGCATTGGTTGGTAATTGCTTAGCGGTTGGTTGGTTGGTTGGTAGGTACTCAGAGTAGCCTCTGCCCAGAAAAGAAATCATCATCAACAAAAAGGAGAGAAAATGAAATCAGTAGAGTAACTTTTGCTCTCTCTGAAAGTTCCTTTGCGCCAGCCGTCCGTTACCACATCTAACTTTTGATATCAAGGCAGGCACACAGTTTGCTTCCTGAGTATTATGAGATGACACCCCAACCAAACCACATCATCAAGTTAATAAGCAAATTGCAGTTGGTATATTTGGTTCAAAAAAAAATTTAAAACAAATAAAAAAAAAAGAAAGAAAACAAAGTGGTGATTGTACTAGTCTTTCAGCGATCGAGGAAGAGAAAAATACTACTAGTCTTCTGCTGGTGATGGCATGATATTTATGTGTGTGTTTTTTTTTTTTTTGGTGCTGGTTGATAGGGAATATTCTGTCCATTTTCCTGAATGAATCCATCATCATATCATCTTACAGGCCTAACAGCAGCTTTCACAGAAAAAAACTCCAAACTCGCTGCCATTTTTTGTCCTTTGAACGATGACACCACAGCGTATGTACACAAAACAAAACAAAAGAGAAGAAGAGAAAGTGTTGGATTATACCACACGGACGATCCATCTATATCTATGTAGATCGTCTCAGATCTGACTTCCTCCGCGCTAATTCATTCTCTATCTCACTCTCTAATTACCTGCAGCCTGCCCTAAATTAATTAATTGGAGTATATATATGATATATCTCTCCCCTTTTCTCTCTCTCGGTAATCTTCAACCAACGCCGGCTGGCTGGCTGGCTCCCTATAACTTAACCAAACAAAATATATGTACGTATATATATATATCTACTGTTGATGTACGTTTGGCTAGAGAAGGTCTTGATCGGAGAAAGAGTTGAAAAGATGTTGAAGGTGGGAGTAGTCATGGGGGGAGAGACGAAGAGCCTCGAGGACTCGCTCGAAGACGAAGACATGGCAAGGAATACGAAGCACGCCTCTGTGGTGGTAACCGTACTCCTGTGCCGATTGATTCAAGAGGTTGACGAATAGCGGGTGGTTCAACAACTCCGCGCTCACCACGAACCTTTCCATTTCCTCTCCCACGTACACCGGCAAGTGACCCTCCGGCACTCCGGCCCCACCTCGCCGCTGCTTTCTTGCTCTCGTAAACGACGACGACGATGATGATGAACAATTAGACGTGGTGGTGGTGGTCCCGGATTCCGATCTCAGTTGACAATATTGGGAGGAATCCGCCACTCGTGATAGTCTCCTTATAAGGTTCTTCATGGATAGTTTGGGTGGGTAATGGCGGAGAATGTGGGACGAGTTCAGGGGGGGAGAGAGAGAGAGATGGTATGGAGAAGAGATAGGAGGCGGAGGAGCGTTTGTTTTGGTATTGGAGGAAAAGCTGAGAGAGAGAGAGAGAGAGAGAGAGAGAGTGGAAAGGCCGTTGCAGAGGGGGCTGTATATATAGTACTAGCAGTATGGTTAATTGGCAAGGCTGTTTAAAAGAGGAAAAAGGCTTTGAGGAGTTGTACCTTTAGTAGTACTTTACGCCCCAACTCCTCCCCTAGGTTGTTATGTCCCAGTAGGTTAGAAAATGAATACAATAATCCTCCCTACCTAAGTCCCCAGTCCCTACAAAAAGAAAAGGAAAAAAGAAAAGAAAAGAAAAGATGGATGGTTGAATTCAGAATAAACAATCCGCACAAACAAAAAATAATAAAAATAATAATAATAAAGGACAAGGGGCTGACAGAGGTACGTACGGGTAGGAAGCAGTACTTGGCAGGTACAATTATTTTTGTCTCTACCCGTCATCAAATTTAATTACTACTACTAATTAAGTCATTCATTTAAGGGATAATTTCAGAAACCTCAGGGGAGGTTTCTGACATTTACACTTACCTCCCCTGTGGTTTGAACAATTACACTGACCTCCCCTGAGGTTACTAATCCTTTACAAATTCAGTCCAAATGATTAAAATATTATTTTAGAGAGTGAAATTAGAATTTTGTACCTGATTTGTCCTTTGTGCCACATGTCCAATGAATGGCAAAGTATTACAAATTAATTAACAATTAATAAACTTTAACGAGCGTAGTTTATAGACAAATACGTATTGTCTATTTAAAGTACCAGCTCTTTACGTGAATTTTATTTTCAAACATTTACTTTATCACAAATATTTATTCTCAAATACAGATTTGTATTTACTCTCAAATATTTAATTTTTGTTAAATACAAAACCTACCAGTTTTTCTTCCGTAGAAATATTAATATAACATTTTTTTCAATTTCAGTTACAAATATTTATGTATTTAATATTAATTAAATGATTCAGAATAAAATACTCATAAAGAGCTAATACTTTACCCATGTAATGGATAAAAGTCATAAAAATTAACATTTTATATGCCATTTCTTTTTTTAAAAAAAATTTAATTTATATTAAATAGATAACCTATCGATTTTCTTTTTACAAGAATATTATTGTAACACCTTTTAATTTTTAATTACAAATATTGATATATTTATTGTAAATTAAATATTTAAAAATAAAATACCTGTAAAGAGCCGGTACTTTAAATAAGTTATGCGTATTTGCCTATAAACTACACTCCTTACTTAAATCAATAAACTACACTCCTTAACTTAAATCAATAAACTATACTCCTTACTTTAAATAGTGTAGTTTATAGGCAAATACGTATATCCTATTTAAAGTATCGGCTCTTTACAGATATTTTATTTTCAAATATTTAATTTATGATAAATATATTAACATTTGTAATTAAAAATTAAAAAGTGTTAAAGTAATATTCTTGCAAAAAAAATCAGTAGGTTATCTATTTAATATAAATTAAATATTTTTTAAAAAATAAATGGCCTCATAAACTATTAATTTTTTATGACTTTCATCCATTACATGAGTAAAGTATTGGCTCTTTATAGATATTTTATCCTGAATCATTTAATTTATGTTAAATACATAAATATTTATAACTAAAATTGAAAAAGTGTTATATTAATATTTCTACGGAAGAAAAATTGGTAGGTTTTGTGTTTAACAAAAATTAAATATTTGAGAGTAAATACAAATCTGTATTTGATAATAAATATTTGTGATAAAGTAAATGTTTGAAAGTAAAATACATGTAAAGAGTTGGTACTTTAAATAGACAATACGTATTTGCCTATAAACTACGCTCGTTAAAGTTTATTAATTGTTAATTAATTTGTAATACTTTGCCATTCATTGGACATGTGGCACAAAGGACAAATCAGGTACAAAATTCTAATTTCACTCTCTAAAATAATATTTTAATCATTTGGACTGAATTTGTAAAGGATTAGTAACCTCAGGGGAGGTCAGTGTAATTGTTCAAACCACAGGGGAGGTAAGTTTAAATGTCAGAAACCTCAGGGGAGGTTTCTGAAATTATCCCTTCATTTAAAGCAAAACTTAACCAGCTGCTTTTAAGTATAGCTGAGAAATGCCCGATGAATAAATAAAAGGGTTAATCACAATTAATCCCCTTAAAGTATACCTTATTTTTTCATTTTACCCCTTAATCATTTTTTTGTTTCACTTTATCCCCCATTGGACAAAATTATCCCTCTATTATTCTAAACTCTTATTTTTCTCTTTTATTTTTTTCCTTTCCCTTTCTGTACTCTTTTATTTTCTTTGCTTCTTTCTTTAATTCTTCCTCTTTCCCACAAAAATCTTCATCTTAATGATTGGAATTAAAAAAGAGGAATTGCAGAGATCTCTCTTCTCCGTAAATGATTAAAAAAATTCAAATCACTTTCCTAAAATACAATTTTTTTAGCCTTTCAATTCTTGTAATTTTGATTTTTCCTCTTTCTTTTCTAGTTTCTCATTTTATTCTCAAGAAAATATCATAAGATGAAATTGTGACCTGATTAATAATCATCATCAATTGAAATTTGTAACACGTGGCATCATACAAAAAATCAAAATTAGTTTTTGATGCCTTTTAAACTTTCACCAAAAAATGCAATAACAAACTCAAAATAAAAATTCCCTTTGAGATAGAGTTTTCTATTGGGAAGGATGAAAGATAGAAGAAAGAGAAAAAGAAATAAAAGAAAGGAAAAAAGGTAAATGAAAAATTAAAATAATGTAAGGGTAATTTTGAGGTACAGCAGTGGTCATATACCCGTAAGATGTTGCATTGGTCATAGTTGGAATTTTCAAGGTAAAGGATGGATTAAAACACAGCTAATTAGGTACAGCAGTGGACGTTTGTTTTGCTTATTTACCCTCTGGAGACAAAATTGGCCCCCGAGTCGCGGCACTCGCATCGGGCTTTGACAATATGGTTGGTATTCTTGGCTCTATTACTACTTTATCAATTGATCGTCAGCCTCCTTTTGAAACAGAAACCTATGAACGTACGTACGTCTAAACGAGCGGCACATGCCGTGCCATGTGAAATGAGGTCCAACAAAAGCCATATATATATATGTGATATATATATATTCACATTGGTTGACGACACTCAAGATGGCCTCTTTTTCTTTTCTTTCTTTTGCGTTTGTGTGTTTTTTTCTTTTCTGTTTTTAGCTCTACTCTATAGCTTGCACAGAATCCATCATGCTTGTTTTCAACTTCTTTGCGGTTATTACTCTTGACCAGGTGATTTATTTATTTATTTTTTTGGGTATGAGTTTCATTATTTAACATTTGGAAATAGTCTAAAATTTCATCTTTTTTTTTATATATATATTAATGAGTCTAAACGTATCCATAAAATCTCTATTCAGATTTGAAAATTCACTTTTTTACATATATTTACTATATGTTGGTATTACGAAATATTTACACGGACAATATAAGAGAGATTAATTCTTAACCTTTTATGGAACTGCAGTTTTATCTTATATAAATCAAGCTTTTGAAGGAAAAAGGTATAATTGAGACAAAAAAAAAAAGGAAGAAGAGGATAGCTTTGGATGTTCAAGGTCAAAGGCAACTGGTGTGCTGATGCAAGGTGCATCTTCGGTTGAGCATCAGCACTTATAATTAAAATTATAAGTGACTATGAACACATACGTGAATGATCGATCTTGAGTTAATTGTTTAATACCTTAGGAGCATATGGAATTGAAATTCAAGCTAGCTAACAACGATGTGATTGGAATTCAATGCTGGGAGGGTCCAAATTTGGGATGTTAAATTCTGGAAGACTCTAATCAGGTATATAGTGCTGTCAATCTATTTCACTACAACTATTATATTACCAATTTCTACTAATTAAGAAGCAGCTGCTGCATGCGTATAAATATGCTCCCATGCTGTTGCAGCTGGTAGCAGCAGGCAGGGAGCGGACGTGCATTGAAGACTCCAGCCAGCAACTTTTTTAATTCACCAAACTCTCTGCATATATATCTCACCCATGCATCCTAGCTCCCTCCATCGGCCTGCCTCAGCTAGCTAGCTTGCTGCTGCACATCCATTCCCTGGACAATGAACTCGTAATATCCATCCATATCTAGCTAAAAGAAACAACTCACCTGCACCCTTTCTGATTCCTAGCTAGCTAAGATAAGAGAGATATGCATCCAGGCTCCAGCTAGCTGGATAACCCGGTCAAAATATTCATGTATATTTTGCATTCAAACTTCCCTTTAAAAAAAAAAAAAACCATCATGTACTACATGGTACAGAATTAAGAGGCAGGTATGGGTTGTGCTGCTTCACAGTAGGAGGCCTTTTATCTTGGCTAGAATAATAGGGCACCAGCGAAAGCTCTTTCACTATACAGCTTAGTTTTTACGATCTGTTGTTACCCAGCTAGCTGTTTCCTTTTCTTAATGCTCGTAGCAGAGTGTATTAGTAGTTACCTTCATGTAATTCCACGATGCATAACAGAGAATTTTCCACCTTATTCTATAGTAGAATTCCAGACATAACTGAATGGTGGCCTACTAGACATAGGCAGAGTTGGGGGGAAACCAGCCATGGATTGGTGAAAATTTTTCTTCGGCTCAAAATCAATAAATGCACCATGCTTTTGACCGATAGAAATGACAGTTTCATGTAAGACACCTTTTTTTTGGGCCCCACGGGGGGGGGGCGTCTTTGTCTGCATTAGGAAGCTGGGAGGAAATCTTGACCAATTGCAGCTCTCCTATACGAGATCGTGCATGGTTACTATCTGGCTCCGTCAGTCAGAAATTTAGTGTTAATAGAGATATCTATGCTACAGTTGTAACTGGAGAGACATCCACGAATTTGCTCTCCAGTCTCTGAGAACATAAAAAAAGTATAGATTCGGCATTGGTTGGTAATGGAAACACTAGGAAGAAGTTAATATAAACTCAGCCAGACGGTTTTTATGAACAAATAACCGCCGATATAAGTTTAGGTGTGGGGCGGAGGAGGTGAAGTCCGTAATTACTCTGATAGTACTCGCTACCAATAGTAATAGCAAGCATAATAATATTTTAGCACCGGAAGGCGGAAAGCAAAGCTGGAGTAAATTGATCACTTGCGAGAAGAATTGATAAATCCACCGTCGGCCAAAAAAAAAGGTACTTGTACGGAAAGGCCGATATGCGGAACCGTGGCAAATTCCGGGTGTGCCGTACAGTCAAGTAGTACACGGAAAGCACCGACCCCAACACCCTTCCGTATGGGCACGACACGAATGTCCACGCAAGTGGGGCCCACCGTCAACAGCTACGTACTATTTGTAGCGGCGTCAGTTTCGCTGTTTTTTTTTAAAAAAAAAAATAAAAAAAAATTAGTCCGCCAAACAGACGCAGACATGCTCATCCTCACTGCGTCTGCTCCGTTGCTTTCTTTCCGGAAAAGAATTGTGTTTGGTGGTTTTTACCGTTGTAGTATTGGGAGGGCTTGGAGTTCGCTTTATGTTTAGGATCTTAATTGTTCTCGTATAAATTTGCATTTCCATCACCAAACTAATAATAATAATAATCCCCAATTATATATATATATGTATATTACTGTGGTTAAAAATGGGATCTACTTGCCCATGTTTATATATACACACACATATATATATATAGTCTGAAAAGGGATTTGGGGTTAACATTCGGTTAATATTTATCGCCATTTTATGAATTTCTTTTTTTACTTTGATAAAAACTACGTTTACTTTAATTACTTATAATTATTCATGACTATTTTTTACTTTTAACTATTTAAATATATATATTTTCAGCATAACTACCCCTAAACATTATAATTGGCAACATAAAATTATTTTACAAAAAAAAATTAAAAGATTGAAATTTGTTTCAATAATAAAAATTTTATTTAAAATATATAATCATAAATATTATATATTTTTTGATAACACTAGTATTGAGTGTGCATTGAGCACTAGTACAGAATAGAAAGTCTTACATGCATAGCTTACTGCTTTCCTTCCAACAAGGCCATCACCATAAAATTTTGGGCCATGTAATGTCAAATCCGCTCGGTCACTTGGGTAAACAATTTCAGTCCAAACTAATTTTTTTGTTTTGGTGGCGATTCAGTTTTTCTTTGAATTTTTCATTGATTCTTTTGGATTCATTCCTTTCCCTTAACGTAGAAATAAGAGTAGGTACAAATAAAAATTATTATGTTGGCAAAAAAATTTTTTTTCCCCGCTTGCAGATTCTTGTTCCTAGATTTCATGGGGCTGGCCGCTGGCGGCTGCTATCCTCTATGTATCCGTCGTGACTTTTATGGGAAAGCAAATGGGTGTGCGGACTTTTTGACTGGATATGGTGCAAATGAGTAACATCAGTCGATGACAAAGCCTTCTCGTACGTCCCTTTATTAATTACTTGCCCTTCTATTGCTCATCGGCCTGTACGGGATCGAGACTTCAGGGGGAGGGGAGTTTCCTTTCCCTGGGACTTATTGTACCTGACGCTTCTTCCTTAATTTAGTAGGATTATCCCGGAAAAGGATAAGGCTCACGTAAACAAATGATAGGCATGGTTGATAGTATTTTAAACCGGACCATTCTGGAAAGGCCACATTGGAATAGCTCTTGCATCACATCTTGTTAGTGCCCTATTAATCACGACATCTCATGGGCATGTCACACAAACACAAGTTATTATAAAGTTAAGGCAAATTTAGGACACCGGATGTCTTATATGATGGATGATTTCGCGCGCGCGCGCACACACACTTTCTATACATATATATATATACATATATCCAATGAGATTATATGAAGAAGTCGATAGATTTTCTCAGAGAGTGAACTTGAGAAAGTAGAGTCGAAATTATTATATATATAAAAAAAAAAACTCAAAAGGTCAAAATCAATGAATGCGTTTAAGAAGAAAAAACCTTATCCGATTCATTCTTTTGTCTTTACGGTACAAATCTAGATTCTTGAAAAAACACTAATCTGTGTTTGAGTTTGAATTAAAATTATGATTCAAGTGAAAAAATAGTAAACTTATTTGTTTCTAATTCTAAGGCTGGTGGTTCTAGCTGTCAATTCAGTTCTTTCAAATTGTTTCTCATTATTTAGAAAGAGTAATAAAGATAAAATTATGATAAAACACAAATTATTTCAGAGTTCGAATCAAAGATAAAATTACGATACAATTCTGGATTAAGCACAAAACACTAATCCATGTTTGAGTAAAAAATTAAAAGTATGATCCAAGTGAAAGAAGAGTAAACCTATTTATTTCTAGTTCTAAGGTTGGTAGTTCTAGTAGCTCGTTTGGAATGCTATTTCTTTTAGAGTTTTTGTAAAAAAATAAAAAAATTGTAACGGTCTGATGTGTATACAAAAAAACATAAAAAGTTTTTGAAAACAAATGACAATCCAAACAAAAAATTTCCCCCTTGATTCTATCTTCTTGACAGGATCCATTATTTTTTACCAACTTGTTTGCAACCACTTTTTGAATGTAATAAAGCAGACGTTTGAAAAGCAAAAGGGAAGGGAAAAATGGTCGGGAATAGAACCAAGCGCAGAGAAGGAAAAGCGGTACATGAATGGAATGGCAGGAGGCCGTCATGTTTGAACGACGTTGGTATCTTTGAAAAGGCAAGGGCGATTTAGAAGAAAAAAAAAGAGAAAGAATCCAGCAAAAGTGTAGAAAAGAGGAAAAGCAGCAGGCATTGTTAGGAAAATTGAGTCAAGGGAGGAGTACTACACCGGCCAAACCAACACGTCATCACGTTCATTTGACGGAGAAAAAAGTTGTTGGTGCTCCCAAATTCCCAATTACGGGCAAACATTTCCCCACCATCGTTACCCAATTGGTCCGGTCCTCCTTTAGCCTAGTAGCTCCTACTACTACTAGCATTTAACTAACATATAGTAGTATGTATTCGTTTTGGTCATGCCGTCTTTCTCGTTGGTTAAACAAAATTATCAGGTCTCGATTTGAAACCTGGCGTATGCAGCTACTCTTGTTGGGAGACTCACCCACTACAGTTAGGTGTGAGACCCGAATCGACCAACGGATTAGTCAGGGTAAAGCCTTGAATACCGTGGCAAGCAACAAAAAAAAAAAATTATCCCTATTTTTTTTTCGTTGGAAATTTGATTTTCTATTCGCCCTCAAGCCAAGCACCATTCGTTTAGTCTTCTCTTAATATCTATACGTGTAATTGGGCCACTGGCCCTCTCTCTTTGTACCTTTAAAAAAAATTGGAAAAAAAAATAAATAAAAGAGGCAAATGCCTCATCAGCAGCCCCATCTTCTTCTAACAGCATGGCATATTCTATAAGTTCTTTGAAGAAGTCCAATGCTAGCTACGCAGGAAGCTGGAGTAATCTATCATTCTATTGGGTTGTAAATCGTAATCAAGAAAGATAAAGAATTTGTACCGGCCCTTTGTTTTATTTTTCATTTTTGGGAGCGTTGGTTTTTTTTTTTGGGGCCCGGGGGGGGGGGCGCGGCGGGATTTGTCTTTTGACAATACCGCTACAGCCAGAACACCCCATTGATCAAATGAGAAGAAGTCGCCTTTTCGCCGCCCCCACCGCATAACCTTCGCCTTTCTTTCTTTCTGTGATACTCCTAGTCCTGGCTATTAAATTGTTTTCCAACGAGTGATAATAGCAACAGGTATGCAGTTTTTGGGTCACTTGCCAAGGCGTTCAAAGTTAAATGAGGCTGGCCCGGTTACAGTCGGACCAAATCGTCAAATGCTAAAAGACAGCTTGGAAGGAAATCAATCAAAGAAATGTAGTGCTTCAGTCAGTGATGTCCACCAAGTCTCAATGCCCTAGAAGGCTTAAAACCAAAGCCCTTGAAGCGAAATTAGCCATGTAATTGGTCTTGTTGGACTCTCAAACCCACCCATTTTCCAGCCACTCTTAGGTTCCAAAATCTAGATTCCCCTTGGCCCTCCTACTCCGAGGATGATAGAGGCTACACCACTGGAATCAATGGACGTCTACAGCCCAACGACCCATGGTATTAAGTTACGACCAGCAAAAATGTTTCAATGCATCATGTAGTACTATTTAATTTACAAAATTCTAGAACCAAGTTATTGATATGACCAGCTGCTTGATATATTACACAGTGCCCTAAAGGCTGAACTTCCCAACAAGGCAACAAGGAAGGGTATTTGACAAAGAAAGAGATTTTACATAAAACATTTTTTTAATACTTCCCGTTTCTTAGGTTCTGTTTGATAAAACTGAATCTGAATTCTGAAATCTGAATACTGAAACAATTAATTTGCTGAATTTTAAGCACTGAAAAAAATATATGAATATCTGAATTTTAATGCTAAACCTATTTATACTGTTTGATAAATATTTATAACTGAATGCTTAATAAGTTTAATTTGACAATTTTGCCCTTATATCCTTTCATTAAAAAAAAAAAGAATCTATGATTTAATTAGTTTAAAATTGTTAGGTATGAAAATGACAATATTTATTTTTAAATCAAATTAATATAAAAGATTAAATATATTATATGAGGAGTATGGAGAATATGTGAAAGTCATTAAAAAGGGAGAAAAGAGAAACTAAAAATCGTTAGATAGAGAATATTATGTTGTTTAATTAGATAAGAATTATGAACATAATTAACAAACAAGGGTAGATTTGATAGATAAGATAAGATAGTTGAAGTAATTCTATTGATTCTTACCAGAATTAAGCATTCAGTTAGGATTCTTGTGCTGAAAAAAATACACACAAGTTCAGCACTGCTTAACAAGTTCAACAAATAGATTTTCATTTACCAAACATTCAAAACATCTGAATGTTTGAAAAAATTCAGATTCAGCACTTTTTTATTTTATCAAACAGACCCTTAGACGACGACATCCCCGCTAAAGCTGTTTTTTTTTTTTCCTAGCTTTTATTTGTTTGTTTGTTTGTTTTTTTTAAGTTAAGAAAGAAAATGGGGTTTTGTAATACATATTCGACATGCCTGGATACGAGATAATTTTTTTTGAAATAAATATTATAACATTTTATTAGTAATAATGTAATGTGCTTGAAATTTTTTTAAAAAAAATGATTAAAAAAATGTATTTATGCAAACAAATAAATAAATTTGTGCAAACGATGAACTATCCAATCCTTTCGCGGCCCCAAACTCGTCGTCAGCCGCCTCCCCAGTTTGCATCTGAAAATCATTTGGAAGCTGCCACTTTTAAAATCCACCACCGTAGCCTCCGCCACCTAGATTTCTCCGAAGTTTTTTTCCTTGTCCGACACACACACACACACACACACACTCTTCAATCCATTTCCCATCACTTCTTTTCTACTCTTTTGTTGATCTCATCAAATTTCATTTCTATCTTTCTAAATTTCTTCTGGGTAGTGTTTGATTGGTTTATTTATTGGGTCCGGTTCCGAATTTATTCGTATGATCCCTCTTGTATCAAAATCAGATTATAAGCAATAGAAAAGATTACACGTAGTGGTAGAAGCACTGTAAATAGGAAAGAAGAGATAGAGAGAAATGGCATCGACGAGTAGTAGTACCAATAAAAATGGGGTGGGGGTGATGAACGTGAATAATAAGATCGAGAGAGCTCATCAAATGTATAGAGAAGGTAAGTACCAGGAAGCTTTAGTTTATTACACCGAAGCGCTTTCCGCCGCCAAGTCCATACCCCAACAAATCGCTCTCCACAGCAATCGGGCCGCCTGTTTTCTCAAACTCCACAACTTCAAGAAGGTTCTCAAACTCTCCTGCTCCCGCTTCTATCCTGTTTTCATCCTTCTTGTTTTTTTTCCCCTCTTTATGATTTTAAGCTTCGATCGATTTACTTAGATTCAACAACTATTTCCTCATTATTTAAGAAATGACTTTTGCTTTATTATTCATTGCTTATGTCATCAATTTGGGTGTGGAAAAACTGGATTAGTTTATTGAGGTAAGACTGTTGGATAGAGTGATCGCCGAAAAGAAACCCAAATAAAAGAGAGGGGGGGGGGGGGGGGGAACAGTTGGAATCCAGAAAGCGTGGAATATCCACTATTTTTTATTAGAACAGGGGGAATGAACTCTTGTTAACTTCGTTCGATAGTTTTGAATGTTTCCTGGCTGTGAAACTTTAGTGAGCTAGGATCTTGGAGTGTTGGTTTAAGCTGTATAATCTTTTATCTACCCAACTTTATTTTATGTGTCGTTCAGATAAGTTTCTCTCCATGATGGAGGTTAAGAGCTGGACATTTCCATTTTGGATATTTTGTGGTCTGTGGTTTCTGTGTGGTGTTTTCTGCGGGTAATGGTTGTTCAAAAGTAGCTGGTTACGGATTTTGACGGCTTATTGGCATTCAGCTCTGGGGAGTTTTCCTCAATGGGATACATGCTTTTGGTTTTTGTCTTTGCGTCTTTACGTGTCACGTCCGTTGTTTATTTGTTTGACCAATCCATGTATGTTGCTTTCACTACTTCTCAATTGATGAAGATCAGGCTTAGATTGAATTGCACTTCCGTTTTGAAATTTGTTCTGTGTATTGATTGCATAATGTCTGCAAATTTGTATAGGCTGCTGAAGAATGCACCTGGGTGCTTGAGCTTGATCACAATCACACTGGAGCATTGATGTTGCGTGCTCAGACGTTAGTCACTCTAAAGGAGTACAACTCAGCTCTTTTTGACGTCAATAGGCTCATTGACTTGAACCCTTCTTCAGAAGTTTATCAGAATCTTCAGGCCCGATTAAAGACACAATTGGTATTCTTCCTTCTTTCTGTTATTAAATCCTTAGCTCTTATCCTTTGCGTTTGGCTCCTTTTTTTTTAATATAATTTTCTGCTCTTGTTTCCAGCTTTTATTTAGTTTATTTATTAATTTTTTTTTTACGGGTTTTGTGAACTTAGTAATTGATACATGTTTGAGTTAAGAAGATGCAGCAGAGTTTGTTATACTAATAAAGAAATGAAGTACCTGCCTTGGAATTTTTTGACATGGTTTCAGTTGTAGAAGGTTACTATTTTTGAGGATCAAAGCATTCTAAGTATGACGGATGTTAATCAGATAAATTTCATGAATGTGGAGCAATTGCATTTCATGTGGGTTGGAGAACTGAACTACATTGATGTACAAAATGTCTTCTAAATTTTGTAAAGAATTTGTACTGGACGGTTGATAGCTTTAACAGACAGAAATTAGGACTTTCAAGATACAAGATGAGCTGTCCCAGAATTACATGTTGTATACAGAAAACAATCTTGATTTTGTTTAGGATGTAAATAGTAAGTGGAGAATAACTAAATCAATTGCCAAATTACTTCTGGAATAGGAAAATGTAAATTTGCATTTGATTGGGGTGGTTAAGGGATTATTTGTAGCTGCTAAATATGACCTTTACAGGAGCATAAACTTTTTCCAGACAGCCTTCCTACGGATTTTTGTGATGCATCTTTTCTTGTACTGCGAGTCACATGGAGTCTATCATACATACAATGTGTCGAAGTACAATATGAGCAAATTCTGATGTAGTAGTTTCACATCTTTAGGCCCATGTTTGCTCACTAGTGACAAAAGATGGTTTGTTTTGTTCGAGGAAAGTCCCTTGCTCCCATCCCTGAAGATGATGCAGAGCTTGAAGAAGAAGAAGATGATACAGAACTGCAGGTGGACAAGGAGGTAAAAGAAAGAAAAGCATTGGAGGAATGTGAAGATGGAGTAGAGCAAGTTACAGAGGCGGTAGTTCCTGACGAGCAAAAGGCTGAGAGTTGTGGGGTTACTGCCAGAGGGGAAGTCGCTGCTCAGAATAGTGCCGTTGGTAAGTTATCCGAACAAGATTCCTCTGGGTGGCAAGCTATCCCAAAACCGAAAGGACACTCACAACTTGACTACTCAAGGTGGGATAGAGTTGCAGATGAATCTAGCGAAGATGATGACGACGATAGCGACAATGATTCTCAGCCCCAGTATAGATTCCGAGTGAGAACAGTTGGCGTGCGTGCGGTAAAGTAACGTCAGAAGAATTGCCCGAACAATATACTTTACTTGACTCATTTATGACTGACTCTGCAGACCAAGTCTGTAGAGGGTAACGCCGCCCATGAATGAACGGAGGTGCTGTGGTTTGTGTTTGTTTGAAGGCTGCAGTTGATGGTTCGTAAATCAAACTTCAAATGGTACGTGCAATGCTTTGCTGGTTGGCTGCAAATGATCAACACTGAAGCTGTTCTGTTCAAGGGATTTTTCTGTATCTGGAGATGTGGAATGGCAAAGGCAGTGTCTCAGGACTAGCGTTTTCTGATGGGCTTGAAAAGAAGATTGAAGGATCTTATAGAACCTTAGGCTTGCATTTACAATGTCTGATATTGAAGGGACATTTCTCTCCTGGCTTATTGCTGTGTTACGGGCAAAGGCGCAATCAAATTCCTCCTTCCTTTTCCTCGGCAGATTCAGACGGTACTGAAAATGGCACGTTTAGACAAGAAGCAGGGAATCGGCTATGGAGTAGATGTTAGCGTTGCATGATTAGAATCTTGTTCTAGCGCAGACAAATACTGGTGTCAAAGGGATCCTGACCGGTTTTGGCTTCATTCTACAGAAAAGGCTTTTTTTTTTTTTTTTTTTTCAATTATTTTTTGACAAGCAGAAAAGGCTTTTAAAAAGAAAGGAAAAAGTTTTTTGTCGATAGCAGGAAAAAGGTCCTCTGTCCTCGTGCAGATAAAAGAAAGGTTCAATTGAAATTCAGGAGAAAACAAGATCATCTCCGATTATCATTTTGTTCAAAACATTCCCAAGGTCCAAGTGTAATTCCAAAAAAGAAAATTTCTTAAAAGAAAAATAATTTCCATTATTCAGAGGTTGGAAAGGAAGAGTGGGCCTTAGCCCGCACCGGTCCCTTGAGTTGAGGCTTGAGCTCTCAACTTGTCATTTGTCCCAATCGATACTAACTAATGAATATATATGTTGTAATAAAAGAACAAAAAGAAAACGACCCCATTATTTTTTTAAAAAAAAAAAGAAAAGGACGGACAATTAATTGTATGGAGTTGGAGGGAAACCAAAAATTTAATTTCAAATCCAGACCCATTAACCCCAAATTTGGTCCATTCCACCCAAAACTCAAAGCGCAAAAGCTTTTCAAAAAGAGAAAGTATGCTACTGGTAGTGGTAGTGGTAGCAGCATTTCAAAAGGATTACTACTACTACTACTACTACTAGTATAAATTGTATAATATAGCGATAAAGAGTACTCTGTTATAGTTTGGACAATTAGTAGTGTATTATTTCCGTGGTTAAAAAAAAATAAAAGAGGGCTAATAATACCTGCTATAAAAGAGGGCTAACGAACTTGCAATTGAATTTTGAATGGTAAGAAGAGGGAGTAGTTTGTCATAAATTGTGAGTAGAGTAGTATAGTGTTATGAATTTTATTTTAGCAGTGGTACTCACAAAAGGGTGCATTTGATTTCGTTGAATCAATTAAAAGGTGGTCTTCCATCTTTTTTTTCTTTTTTTTTTTTTTGTTCCTTTTTTCCCCATAGATTTCTCCGACACCTCGTCCGCGTCCTCGTCCAGTCTTCCTTCTCCTCTCTCCCAAGAGAGAATTTCCCCCACCCCCAGCCCCCGGGGATTAAAACTAATTTCTTTTCGGGTTTGAGATGTCGAGCAGCGAGGGCGGTCGTGGGTCGCCGGACTTCTATCTACCGGACGAGATATTATCGGTCATTCCCACCGACCCCTACGACCAATTAGATCTGGCCCGCAAGATTACGTCCATGGCCATTGCCTCCCGGGTCACCAAGCTGGAGTCTGAACTGGGGAGGCTTCGCCAGAAGCTCTACGACAAGGACCGCCGGGTTGTGGACCTCGAGGATAAGCTTTCTCAGCTCCAGCACGCTTATCAGGAGACCGACTTGCGTCTCAAAATCACTCTCGACGACAATGTACACTTCTCATCTTTTCTTTCTTTCTTTGTTTTTCTTCTGGTCTGATGAATTCGTTACTTATATATATATATATATATATATAAAAAAAAAGAGGCTGTAAAGAATTAATTTTTGTTCTTCTCATTCTCATACTATTGAAGATGAAGCTGACAAAGGAGAGGGATTCCTTGGCCCTAGCCGCCAAGAAGCTGAGCCGTGACTTGGCCAAGGTATAGTTTTCTTACTTCTTTTTGTTCCCCCTTCCATCCCTGTATTATCTTCTACTAGTAATATTTGTTTCTACATGCTGATAACAACTTGTACTAGCTTTCTTTTTTGTTTTTTTGCCTAGCATTTACCTGTGTTTACTTTCTGTTAATGCATTTTTCTTTGGGTGCTAAAAACTGTACTTCAACCTTTTTACCAATGCTATCATTTATTGTTGCTGTAAACTTTTTATCCAAGTCGTTGTAAACTATGGAGCTGATATGTGAGTGCGTGTTGCCAATTGCCTGTTTTACCGCATCTTGTGCGTGTCCTGGAATTCATTAACTCATCAATTGTGTGCAAAGAGTTACAGTCTCAAACCGCCTCTACATTGAACTTGCTCGAATATGATACTCAAGTTTATTAAAATCCTCGGGCTGGTGATCTTGTTTGACAGTTGGAGACATTCAAGAGGCAGTTGATGCAGTCACTTAATGATGACAATTCATCTGTAAGTTTCCTAACTAGTCTTCCTGCTCGTATTTTCATGGTTTATTTTGTTTGCAACTTCTATATAACATTTCACGTTGTGTATTGCTACAAATTACTCTGAGCTCATCCTTATCAGCAAGCTGACACTGTTGATATTGGGACTTATGACCAATCAGTTCCAAAAGCCTGTCCTGCAAAAGGTAAACTTAGCTTTGCCCCTTTTTTTTAATTGCATTTCTCTCTGTGGAAAAAGGAAAACCCCCAATGTGTTCTTGACAAGCATTTTGGAATTTGGTTGTTTTGGTTAAAGAAAGACTTCATGGACCTAAATGTTTCAAAGTCATTCCCAAAGATATCAAGTCTCATTCTTATTGAGAAACACTAAATACAGGTCTATAATCTTTCGCGAATTGCCACCTTTTCTGGAAATGTTTTATGTCATACAATGAGAAAATGTATCCTTTCTGTTTCCCAACATTGGTTCCATTTGGCTGGGCCTACAGACAAAAGGATTCTTGCATTTGCAGATCTTTGCTTCTTCTTCTCCTCTCTCCCTCTCTCTCTCTCTCTGCATTGAAATCTGATTCGAGCCTCAGGATCTATAAGTTTATCGTTGTTCCCTCCAAATGGTGACTTTGGCATTTAGATCTATGTGCTCCTCTATTAACACGTCTACCTACTCCACCTTGCAGATGAGGAGGTGAATGGCTACACAACACAACATTATTCTTCCTCTGGAACAGATACTGCAAGCATTTCTGATGATGGTAGGGGCTATGAAATCCTTCTTCTGGATCACCTTGGATACCTGCTTAGGTTATATCACTTATCTGATTTATCTTGCTACTTTTTGTTTGGCTTGCGGTACCACAGCCTCGAAACAAAGTGGGTTGAAATTTTCTATGACACCGTATTTATCTCCACGTCTTACTCCTACTGCAACTCCAAAAATCGTCTCTGCTAGTGTGTCCCCTGGGAGGTATTCTGCTGCAGGATCCCCTCAAAAAACTTCTGGTGCTACCTCTCCAACTAAAAGCCAATATGAAGTGCGGGGTTCACTATCATCATGGTACCCATCAAGCCAGCAGTCATCAGCAGCAAACTCTCCCCCTCGTGGTCGCCCTATGCCAGGTCTGCTGAATTCTGGATATTAGATTTCATAATTGATAGCTAGTCTTAAAGGTAAAGCCTATCAATCTGCAAAATATTTTGTGATGTGGGGTTGTTCTTAGTCATATCATCATCGTTAAGGAAGGACATCTGATTGGAAGCTGTATTAATTGCTCTGTCTGGTAGCTAATGAATTCTGTGCATTTTAATATGGTTAGACAGCTTCTGATCTTTTTGCATTTTCTTTTTATGGATTTGGAACTTTTAAGCTCGCACTCCTCGAATTGATGGAAAAGAGTTCTTTCGTCAAGCAAGGTGACTACCAACTTTTTGATCTTTCTGTTACTCTAACTTGATTGCTTAATTCAAAGGGATTATAAACTTGATTGCTTCTGGACTGTTTATGTAGGAGCCGTCTATCCTATGAGCAGTTCAGTGCATTTCTGGCCAACATAAAGGAACTAAATGCGCAAAAGCAATCCCGTGAGGTATAAACCACGGAAGTTAATCTTATTTTTGTATCCTGGTTTCATGCAGCCCTGTTAACTGCACAATCTCTTTTCTTTCAAACAACCAGGAAACTTTGAGGAAAGCGGAACAGATTTTTGGTATGGATAACAAAGATCTATACCTATCTTTTCAAGGTTTGCTAAATCGAAACGTACAATAGAAGGAATTTTCTGGGAAGTGTTTGCAGAGGAGGTATAATTAAGTTCACCATCCTTCAGGTGCTTTCAAAATTGCAAATATATATATATATTTATTCAATAATTGAATATTGTGTGACTTGTCTATCTCTAGTCTGTTTGTTGTATCACAGTTTGGGGGTCAAGTCTCTGGTAACAGCTGAATTTCGCCACAAGATATTTTTCACTGCACAAATTTGTGGAAGTGCAAATGAGCAAGGACTGAACCAGTGAGGATATATATATATATATATATATTTCTAGGACTAATTGCTGAATCCCATGCACGGGTGGCATGTAATTAACTTCCATTTTTGCCCCCTTGGTGCCTGGTAGTGATACGCTGAAATTATATCAGCACTGGCTGTACGTACTATGGTATGTATTGACCCTGGTTCACATTGGACGGGATTCTCTCTTTTATATGTACGACTGTGATCCATTTAGCTGCTCGACTTCATAACTTGTGTATTAAGGCATATTTGAGGACAAAAACGAGCCTATGTATGTATTAACAAAAATCTCACTTCTGTTGCTGCTTCTAATGATGAAATGCTTGTGTTTGGGTTAATGCATGTCGACTTCTCCATTGAGGTTTGCATGCATCAAAACTCGTCTTTTTAGCTATATGAATTCGAACGTTCACCTGTTGTTGCTTGCTTGCTTGTATTTATTTAAAGCAAAAAAAAAAAAAAAAATCCTTTTACTAAAAATATATATTGATATTAGTTTATCGAAATAAGAATTTATTTGCAGAGACATAAAGCATCTATCTCGTTGTGTGAGGCTGTGGGGGAAGGGCGCTGATGCTAAATGGCTAAATGCCAGAAGAATGCCAGAAGCGTGCCTTGTTCTTGGCTAAAAATATAAAAGTCACACACTCTAGGCAATTTATAATGAAAAAAAAAAAAAAAATTTAAGTTCTGATCTTCGTTTTGACAGAAAGGATTGGGATGCCGACCTAATGGTAAACAGAGAACTGAACATGTAGATAAAAGGATTGACAAAGCTATGACTAGAGAATCTCATCTTGCTTAGGGTAACTAAGAAAGTGTACTGTCCTAAAAACCAAGGAATACTTCTAGAATCGTAGTAAATCATGAACCAAAAAAAAAAAAAAAAAGGAAAACTGGCAAAAGATCGATCTGCAGTGATCTGATGCCCTCAAATCCCGCTCGAGATTCATTCATTTTCTTTTCTTTTTTTTTTTTGGCTTGTCAGGCAACACGTTGGTGCAACATGACCTTGTTGGCACATGAATTCCATCTACTTTCAAAGCAGCGGACGGATTAAAAGAAAAGACTAAAAGAGGAGAGGAGACTAAAAGAGGAGAGGAGACTAGATGTCGAGCGATCAGAGAACAAAGCGTACCGTGTACTTAGCAACTCTCGCGTTTGGATCTTTCTTCGGAGGCGAGAGATATTTTCCTCCGCTTTTATTCCAAAGTTTGAAGATTTCCATCAAATCATTTGGAAATTTTGTCTTCTAAGATGCATTCAAAGATTGTGTGAACCACATGAAGTAACCTATAGATGCAGTAGTAGTGATGCATTAAGATAACATAGGTCCATCTCAAATTGCAAGTGTAAGCTTTCTCCTGCCTCCAATTCAGTACTCCAGACGCTTCCTTTCCCCTCACATCACATCAGTAAATGTTCATCTTTGCCGAGAACAGGCAAACTTATACCAAAAAAATGTTCATCTCCCTGCTAGTTACTCAATTTCTGTAATTGAGGAATTTTATAGCAATTTGTTTACTCTTCATCAGGCTAGGCTTCAGCCTTCAGTAGTAGTACTAGTAGCAGCGGTTTTCTTCATTCTGTGGGAATTGAAGAAATGAAAAAAGAAATATATATATATATTCGTAATCATTCTCACGAATAATAATATGACTAATTAATAAATTGTTGTGGACCAGATTCAGTTATAGATCAATTAGGCGTTGAATTGCAAGTTGTGCTGTGTAACAACTTGACAGGCAAGTTTATCAGAATGGCGGCACCATCCTTGTAGTCTGCTAAACATGAATGAATTTTCCCAGGATGTCAGATAAGGATAAACACTGAAATCAAAATTCGATGAAGTCGGAATGCATCTGGGGGCTAGTGGGCGGGTGAAAAAGGCCGAGGTTTTTTTTTTCCCCTTTAAGCTTAGCTGGATAACTTCTGTGATGATGGAATATGGAAGCCCCGCCAGAAGAGACGTAGTCGTACTACTCAGCACCTGATGCTAATCCAAAAGCAGCAGCGGCAGCAGAAGCAGGCGATATGTACATGATGATGCATCTTTGGCTGTTTTTTTTTTTTCCCCCCAAAAAAAAAAAAAAAAGAAACTCAAAAAGCTGTTTTAATCTGATTTCTTTCTCCTGCATCTTTCTGCGGCGCGGAGAATAGGGCGAAGCTTGTGTAAGAAAAATTCTACCAAGTGGAAAAGGGGAGCAGTGGCCCGCATGGAAGTGGCATTCCTAAATGCTTGCTTGATTCGTCTCGCAAAGATCGGGGACTACAGCCTCCACCTTCCTTAGCCCAATTATGAATGAATTCATTCGTTCGTTGATTCACCATTTGGCAAAAAGGAAGTTGATCATAATTAAAGCCAAAAAAAAAACACATATTTTAATTCGACATATCAGGACTCCAAAGAGGGTTGTTCCAATTGAGTTTTATTTAAGAGAACTGGAAGCTAAGCTTTTTTTTTTGAAGTCTAAAAGAAAACTTGGTAAGAGGCGGTTTGTATTGTGCTGTAGACTGTAGATTTGGCAAGTGAGCAACAGTTGAAGGAACAGGAAATGTGGAATCTCGTTCTGGGCATAATATATGTGTGGATTGTGGCGCGTTAATGCACAATCTGTGAGTAGCCCCCCCCAACCCCAATCCCAACCCCACCCCATGTGTTGGATTCGTAGCCTAAAAGGAAGGTATAGGTCACATCTTTGCAATCACCAGATAACACCCGATAACACTGCCATTCTAGTCCAAGTCTTCAAAGTTTACCGCCAGAATAACAGGACGCCTCTTATGGTTATGGAATATGGGTTTCCTTTTTTTTTTTAACCAAAAAAATAAAAAAACACCTCTTATGTTATGCATGCATCTTTTTTGCCTTTTTTTTTTTTTGAGAATTGCCTTTTGTTTGTGCACATGTTTGTGAGGTGCCCAATGATTCCTCTTGGAATTTTGTTTTAGAACCCAACCCCAGCTAGACCCCGATCGAATTTTATTCCATCGGGTAGGACTTTTGAGTTTAGTTTATTAGTTTTAGTGCATCCTTGAGGTCACTTTTTTTAAAAAAAATTTTTTTTTTTTGGTTCCATCCCTTCCGGACGGGGAAGGATTGAGAGCCTAAGGAGTATCACGTAAAACTCCCAAAACTGATACCTTAATCAACTTTGTAGACAGGATATCTGATTAGTGTGGAACTATGCATATGATTAGCAGATATATATATATATATATATATTTATTTATTTATAGGTTTGTGTTATGGCAGGGGAATATATAATACTCGATCTAATGCTTTCGTTCGTTTTCTATGACTTATTTTTCATTTTTATACAGGAGAGGTAAAAGCTACTGAGGGTTTCCCAATAGAGTCGGTGTTCCCTTTCCCCCAACTCCCTATCCCACATCGGTTGTGAGTGATGTGTGTATTCACTACTTAAGGGTCTCAGTGCTATCCAAAAGTTAGCCTTTTGGGTAGTGCTGTGGATTAGCTTTAGGTTAGTGTGTCTGAGTGTTTCTTGCTGTTGAAAGAAAAAATACAGGCATGTCGCATAGTGCTAAGTGCTAAGGTGGTGGTATTTAGCCATCTCAAAATGTTGCTACCCTGCGGCTACACTACACAGTATAGTGTCCCCAACAACTGTTATGTTATGGAGTACTTACTACACAGCGTGTCAGTGGAGTGCATAATATCGAACTAAATTTTGGTTTAAGGACTTGCTTTTACTAACATTTCAACTGTTGACTGAAAGCTCGTAACACAACAGTACTGTAGAGCAAAGAAAATGTATATATATATATATACATGCATGGTGGGTGGCACCAGGCAACAGTGGCAGGGAGAACAAGTTGCCTGCCTTAAAAAGCTTTTCGACTACATATGCTATAAATACTAAATGGGCATATAAAGCATTTGACACCACCCACCACAACACCTCCCCTGTTCTCTTCTCTTCTCTTCTCCTCTCTCAATGGCTTCCTTTTCTCAGTTTTACTACTCTGATGACTACGTGTGCTCTGATGAATTCACCACCCAGCTTCCAACCGATCACCTCATCACATCCTCCGCCATCACTGCTCCTCAACTAACCTTACCTTTCTCCTCCGACATGAATGGAGCATCAGTTAGTAGTATGGTCCCTTTTGATTCAGATATCAGCTGCTCCTCCACCTCCTCCTCCTCATCCTTGTCGTCAATAGCAGCAGCATTATCATTCCCAACAGGTGAACCGCTTGGGCCTTCGGATACAACCCATGACCCAGCATTAGTAGGGCCCTCTAGTTATGCTACATTATCAGGCAGCTTGTTTGGCATTTCCGGAAACGAAGGTTTGAGCAGTGGTGCCGCCAATTACTGCCACCAACATGATCGGGCATATGACTTTGGAGATCAAGAATGCGGCGCCCCGGCTTCGAACTTCTGGCCTCTCTATCCGCGGGCCATGACCTCCGACAATTGGGTATCCAGTTTATCTACTAGTGCTAGTACTTTTTTCTTCTTTATTAATTTATGTAGTAATTTTTTAACAATCCTTCACCACGTGCAATTAATTCACAAGCTTTTGTCATATATTTTTTTTTTTAAATTTCAAAACAAAATAGTCTTCAAACATTTTTCTTGTTCATTAACATAGCTTACAGGTTAAATTTCATCTATTAGGAAATTCAAGGCGGGGTAGCACAAAGGATGGAAGAGCCGACGTTGAAGGTCTCCCGGTATTCAGCTGAAGAGAGGAAAGACAGAATTCTCAGATATTTAAAGAAGAGAAGTCAAAGGAATTTCAACAAGACTATCAAGGTTACTTGATCAGTTACATGCGTCCTTATGTATATATAATATAATGGACCATGAATTTTTTTCCCTTCCCCCTGTATATGTACCAAAAGTTAAGGTTTCAGCATTTGATATATATAGTTCTCTTTTTTTCCTCAAATATTGTACTGCTTGTGCAGTATGCCTGTCGCAAAACCCTAGCTGACAAGAGGGTCCGTGTTCGTGGAAGATTTGCCAGGAATAATGAATGTTGCGAAGATGATCAAACGCTAGTACTGGTGAAGACAGATAGCAATCTTCAACAAGCAGATTCATGCTACAACATTCCTGTCGACGACCAGGTAACAGATTAACTATAACTGACGCGGTGCTTGATTAATTGTAAAACCATCACCGCTCGCACATCATCACTTCATGTTGATTATACTATTATCATACTCCGCGCCGGGGCCAGGTTGCTAAAAAGTAATCTTTGACCGGCCACATATACAGACTATATATATGTGCTTGTTAGTTACATTAATTAATTACTGGAACAGATCATGAAATCCTATGACGAGGAATGGCTGCAGGAGGCTATTGCCAGCCTTATGTGTTATCGTATAGCGCCGGATAATGGACTGGAGCTTCCGGACAAGTACTTGATGAACTAGCAGCATCTTTCTCCAAGCTGGGAAGCCAGCTGATTCATGCTATTTATTTTTGGTTCCCTCATGATAAATCATTGTACGTAATACTAATATATTTGGCCCGTTCATGATTTTTTTCTTGTTTCTGTGGCTTAAGCGCGATTAGTATCTCCATTCGTTGTTCATGGTTGAGATCCATATATATCCTGCTACTGAGCTTAATTAGCTGGACAACCATACGTGTGATTGCTAATTCGGATGAAACATGCTGGATACTTCCAATATACCATACATACGTAGTAGCTATTTGACCATACGTGCAAATATTTTTAATCAAAGACGGTTTGGATTCTTTAAGTTAATACGTGACTTTTCATCTTTCATGTGCGATAAACTTTTGAGGGGGGAAAAAAGTTATAGAACGAATCGTTACCGCATCTGACCTCCCAAAATTACAAACCATTTCCAGTCTTATGTTATCAGTTGGGAAGCGGGAGACAGGGAGAATATCTTCTGGGCTTCGGGTAATATTTAAACACAGGTACTACACAAATGACCAAACCCCACTTTGATTCAGTTTCGAGCTATATACAAGACCGGGAACAAGGATCAGTTGGGGTTGAAATTGGAAGTTTAAGAAACATTTAGCTTGCAATTTATTATGGAATTTCCCAGGCTTAAAACATTGAATAACTGCAGATAAGCACCCTTTTTTTTTTTCTTTTGGAACTACTATTTTATATAATGGTTGGTACGTGTGACTAGATGGTTAAGTTTTACGTGCATGGCCAACAACCAAACTGGCACACAGGAATCTATGTTTGAAACTAATGAAAGCAAATTTTGTATGAATACGAAGAAAGACAAAAAAAAAAAATTAAAGAGGAAATTTTGTTGTGGAATAGATATTGTATAATTATTTACTGATTGTCTAGCTGAGAACACATATGATGTAATGGGCAGATTACTTCTGCTGGGAGCCATTAATTCCTTGCTCTGTTCAATAAGTTGACCAGCGCCACACTAGTTGAGCTAATGCTAGTACTAATTTCAAAGCAATTAGTGATTCGAAAGCATAGTGATGTTGGCTTATGAGAAAAACTCTTTCGTGATTTGAGATAATACACTACTGTACTGAGTACTGCTGTTTAAAAACATCACTCGCACTTAGCCTGCATGATTGCGATATTTGTTTGATAGGTAAATAGTGCATTACCAAGCACCATCTTCTGTACTTATTAAAGAACAGGAATTAAGGCACAAAAAAAAAATATATTTTTTCATCTTTTCTGCAAATTTAAAGTCAAACACGAAAGTCAACAAAAAGATGCCAAGTGCGGTGGAAAGAGGCTCCCTCCTAGTTAAGTTTTCTGAAGAATTCCTCGTCAGAGAATTTGGAGAGGAGGAGGAAGGAAAAGATAGGTGGCACAAGCAGGCATTCGCCTAATCGTAAGAAGGCACTAAAGATTGTTATACTGAGGTGACTGCAACATCAACTTTCCAAATTTGTCCCCATCGCAAGATCATATACTACTGTAACCCTGCAATCCAATTTAATCATTCCAATGCCAATACTTTTTTGCTTTTTTTGGGCGGCATTATTACTCCAAACTCCAGAGAATTGGGTTGCAGTGCGATAGAACATTAGAGAACTGCATGTGATTGCAACTAAATCCACTGGCCGGGTTTCGTTGGAGATAGCAGTAATATGTTTGATCAAATCAGGCATGATGGAAACAAATACGCCAGCCCTTCCCCTGCAACTAGATGGGAAATTAATGGAAATGGTGGCGGGCTGGAGTGATGTCCTTGTCGATGCAGCAGCGCAATCATTACCGAAATCACACAAAATGAGAGGGAATACAGAAATCAGTGTGTCCGTCCTTTGGAGTTGAGGTAGGGCTAACTGGTTGTTATGTCTTGAGTGGGATGTAAAAGTCTGTGACTTGTGAGCCTACTAGATAGCTCAGCTTAGGCCTTAGCAGTAGCAGCACAGTTTATGATTCCGATCCATTTTCTACTGTTGCATGAATATTGGGGCTAGCTCCAAATTCATGTTCAAGGGTTCGATCAATCCCCAGTAGATTTGTCGGCGATAACTAGTTGGCTTGCAATCCTATTTGTGACCACAAAGCTGGGGAGTCGAAGCCACTCACCACCACAAGTACCACGTCCAGGCCCCCAACACACAGTTGATTAAAACTCAACAGCGTCTCTCTCCTATTGGTTGACCACTAACGCTCTTTAATCGCCATTCTGAGGTCAATAATCTCCAGCATAATCTTGTGAGCAATAATCACTATGCCCAATGGTCACAGTAGTGATACTGATCTCCAAAGAGATTTGTGATTGGTAACTTAAGCTAAGCTTCCTTTGGGTCATGAGGACCAATGCATGAAACAAGACTTTATTACAAATAATACACATTGATTAATGGTCAAATGACTTCCGTGACAAGACAACTAAATGTTTTACCAATTTAGTATGGGATTTTTATCTCCTTCCCAAAAAAAAAAAAAACACACACACACATTTTTTCTTTAATATTAAAAAATATCAATGCCTATCATTTCCTATATATTTAGTATACTTGATGTAATTTGCATCGTAATGGAATGCGGAAACAAGATGCTTCACTTGTGCTCTTGACTATTAACACAAAACAACTTATAAATTCCAACATGAGTACTCATCAACTCCTAGCTCCATGAAGCATAAAAATCAATTACTGTAGGTTTCTTTGATCATCGGAAGCTCCTAACCACGTGGGATTTTAACTTTCATGATCACGCATTCATTGGCTTTCTACCAAAAGGATATATATACACTAGTGTACATGTGTGGCCGTGTAAAGAACTAAATTATTAGTACAGAATGGTTGTTAAACCAATGAATCCATGAATAACGTCCAAATAATTACTTACTGTAGTACAATTATTATAATAAAAAGGGTACCGGGGAAATGACATACAGAAGATTCGAGCAGCGCGCAGCTTTCTTTCAGGTGATCATTTCCGCATTTTCTGAAGTTGAAAAGTTTTGGCCGTTGGAATCTTCTCATTCGATTTAGGGACTGATTTGACTACTCATAGATTTTGCAAAATGCACATGAGGTTTTTGTAGAGAAAAAAAAAAAAAAGAAGAAGAAGAAGGCGAAAGGAAAAAGAAAAATGAGAGGCCATGAAGGTGAATTGGACAGTGACCTGTGCTTTGACTCCAAACACTAGTGCGTAAGCTGGTCCCCTCAGAAGCTAGTAGCTACACCGATTAGTTGAACAACATATTTTTGCAGACGAGGATTCTCTATTTCAGATTGCTATCATAATTATAGGTCGATTAGTGGGATGTAAAAGGTCCATTGCGCTTGAACAAGATTGGAAGTAGTAACAGTACCTGTGAAGTAACATTTTGCAATCTATTATAGTTTTGTGCTTGGCCAAAAAAACCCGTCTCTAATCAGAATGGAAACTTCTAAACGGAGATAAGTATAACGGAATGTTGACAGACAAAAAAAAAAAAGCCTTTGTATAGACTAGTAGTAGTAGGTTTATTGGAGCAGTACGTACATGATAATTATATGGCTGCATGCACGCGACGCGCGGGTAAACAATAAATTCGTAATGATTCTTCTTAGTACGAGTGATTAGCTTTTCTCGGGCGCGGCTATCCAATAAATTTGTTAGAGTGATAGCTTCGATGGCCCATGCAGTATCCTATAACAATGTGTTTTGGCCCATTAAACAATGCGGGTTTAAATCATACTAACTACAAACAGGCCCAGCTAGTCCTGCAGTTTTGAAATTCACGCGCGTGCTTCTTCCGATGGTCACGCCTTAAAAGTAACTCACCGGCACAGACCAAAACGCCTGATATCTCTTTTTTTTTTTTTTTTTTAAATTTATTGTCACCATTTACACTTACTTCTACTCAGAGTCCTATATCATCTACACCTATACTAAGGGGAGGGCTGCGGGGAACTAACGAGACTGAACTATTCTCGGACTATTTTTTTTTATCTTTTATCATTATTTACACTTACTCCTACTTTTAGTCCTACACCATCTACACCTATATTAAGGGAAGGGCCATGGGGAACTAATGAGACTGAACTACCATCAGACTATACATGGATGCGCTAAACACCCATATGAATTTAAGAAAAATCATATTAAGTGGCAATTTTAAAGGGAGGCAAGGTTTAAACCCTTATCTCTCGTTCCACCCCACAAGAGATAGGTACAAGTGTATATACTATGGCATGCGTGGTTAGTGATTGGTATATCAAATTAATTTAAACAAACTCACGAGTCAGGTAGGTAAAGGATTCAGAAAGTGAGCAATTAAACTCCCAAAAACAAAAACAAAAAAAAAAAAAAGAAGAGGGACAGGGCAGTCAATCCATAGTAGTATAGTAGTAGTACATGGAAATGTATACAGCTACAGGAATTAGCTAGGGATGTGGGTATATGACATGTATATGCAATATTATGCTAGTACGACCACAAGGAATCCCCAATATTGCCCTCATCCAGCATCATGGGCGGCGTATCGGTGTTGAAATGGGACGAGATGGGCTCAAGATGGCGATGATCCCTGGACGCGGTGGGAGAGTGATTCTGATGATGATGATCAGGTGGCGCAGAGTTGTGATCAGTGGGCACAGTGGTACTGTTATAGTACTGATCCTGGGACATAGATATCAGCGAGGAGGAGGATTGGGTGGAGGAGATTCGCATTTGGAGAACTTGAGCCTGTGCAAGTGCCAACTGAGACTGCAGGAGGTCAACCTGGTTTTGTAGAGAAGATATAGCACTCACGCACCCGTACACTGGATCCCTCATCCTCGCGTTTGCCTCGTACACCATCGCACTCACTGCATCCCCTCGCTGATGCTCTGGCAGCTCCTGCATTATTAAGTTAATGTTAAATTTCGGGGATGAAGGAAAACGGGATTTCAATAATTACTTGAATCAATCGAAGGCACTGCGCTGCTGCCTCTTTAACTAATTAGCAAATACCAGTACATATACATCAGCATCATTTTAGTATAGCTAGCTAACTGCAAAGTGCAAACTTAATCTTCTTTTTTGTTTTTTGGGGGGAGGGGGGGTTTGGGGGTACAAAGAGGGAAAGGGAATTGAAAAAAGGGATTCATGATTAAACCTGAAGCATCTTGTTTACATTGCTGGCACCAAACACCCTATGGACGCTGGCAAACTTGTGCGGCTCATCAGCTGGAAAGTAGGGAGCAAATACGCATTCCTGAGAACATCTCCTCCTTAGAAGCTTGCATGCTGCGCAAGGGGAACCCCCAGCCACCACACCTACTTGTTTTCTACCGCTCTCCTTCATTTTAATTTTTCATTCTTGTTAATTTATTATATTTACTTAATCTTCCGCTCTCCTTCAAGTTAAGCAGCTTTCTTGTTCACTTGGGGAATATTGGACTAGTCTGAGGCTCCAGGAAAGGATTGGTTAATCAGGTTTTATATACTAGTACTTAGTAATGCTAGCTAGTAGAATAGATATACACTAGCCCGTGCCGTGCCATGCCATGGATTGATGGCAGGTGGTCATGAGGGCCGGAGATCTTGACTGGGTCCTACTAACAAGCAAGACAGCTTTAACAATGGTGGCTAATTAATTAAGATCTTAATTACCTCACGACATTAATTCTCTCTTTAACTAAGCCGCTCTCTCCTCCCGATTGAAAGTTTACGGCCTATCTTTGTCACAGACACACACACGCGGCCTTGCAGTTACAACCCTATTCTATTGCAACTCTATGGAATTGGAGCTCCTCCAAGAATACCAGTGTGTGTTTGGCTATTACACTACACATTTAATGTATATTACACTACACATTTAATATTGACAAAATAATTATTATCTGCTTGCATTACAAACGTAACATGTTGTTTAACTAATCTTTTTTTTTATCTTCTCAATTATCTTTTTTTATTTCATTTCACTGTCGTATCATCATAAAAAGCTGTATAATAATTATTTCAAGGAACATCTCATCAAATAATCTTACATTCAAATACACCCAACTAGCTAACTAACACGATAGTTGTTGAGCCAAATATGGCAGTGAACAAATCTTCTAAGGGTATCGATCCAACTTATGATTGATTGATTTTGAATTACGTACGATTGAGAAGCATAGGCATGTTTGTGTCCAAGCACCACGTCGAGCAGGGGTGATCTGATGGCTCTACCTGGCCTACATACTGAGGAAATCTTCCTTAATTAGTCTCCGATATTCTTTGATGCTTGATCCATCGAAACGAAAAGTTTGATGCAAATTCAACGTAGCGGGCCGCAACTGCTGTTGGCGTCTCTACCACCACTTTGTCTGGTGCTGAGCTTTGTGATTGCATCCTTGTCAACGCGTCTCTCTAATTGAGCTTGAAAGTTTGTCCATTGACGTTTGTCCAGAGCTGGAGACACTGCTATTGTTCATTACACGTAGCACCCATAGATCATTCAAAATCTTGGAGAGTAGATCAGCTATCAAATCCGTCCTCATACGAGAAATTCGGGCTTTGTTAATTCTTCCAAGTTCTAATGGAAAAGCTTTCACGAAGTCACCACTTTTCTACCTTGCATGGGACCTCAATTGCCCCGTAGTGCCCATTTTCGTCTTCCTCTTCCATGAAAGGGGTTTTAACTACTTTTTCCAAACACAAAGCAGCAAACATGGCCAACATCAGCATCAAACTCCCTCACGCCATCGCCATGTAAAAAAAAAAAAAGTTTGCTTACTTCCAAAGTAATTTAAGGAATATATTTTTTTGGCGTAGGAGTGCGACTTCTCTGCTTTATCTTAATCCTAAGACATGGGGGCATGCTTTCTTTGACAAGCTTTTGATCCTTATTTCGCGTTTTTGCATCTATTACGGACCTCCCCAGTCCTCAGTCCTCACCTCACCTCACCTATATGTCATACGAATCGCCTTTTTTTTTTTTGATTTTATGGAAAAGCAAGTCCACTACTTCAACAAATCAATTATCTGTGCCATGGGTCGGCGATATAATTAAGAGATATTCCTTTCATTGACTTTGGCATGGCTTCACCAAGCTAATCATGATCGTTTATCCATGCATGGTTTCCGGATCCCAAAAAAAAAAAAAATTTTTTTACTATGATACTATATTCAAATTCTCTTTTTAGAGAGAGAGAGAGTGTGTGTGTATGTGTGTGAAGGTGTGTTCTTGGAAGTCAAATTTGAATCTTACAGTAAAATGTCTCTACTAATTGAATTGGATCTTTAAAATATATAGTGCTTGTCCATTATCCGTGCAGCTACTTAAGTTTTTTTTTGTTTTTTAATCATGTTTTGTCTTATTAATTACCTTTTTCACTCCTACGTACATCAAACACTATGAGATTACCAGAAATACCCACGACACCCATGACTAAGAAAGAAATTTCACTGTCTACTAACCTACCTTCCTAATTTTAAGCACGCACGCGATAGTGCCCCTTAGCCACTACTATATATGTATTAACTCCATTTTACATTTATTTAGACTATTTCTTATTATAATTTATTGTTTTGAAAAAATTAATACTTAAAGACAAACCCTCTTTGTGTTTTGAATGATGTCCTCTTTGAGTTTGGAATGTATAGGCCAACTGTGGACGCTTGTCAAAGAAAATTGCACTGGCAATTAGGGATGTAAGCGAGCCGAACTACTCGCGAGTAGTTTGGTCAATGGCTTGGCTTGAACTCGGTCAAACGAAGTTCGAGCCGAGTCTCGAGCTACTCGAGTACACATTCGAGTCGAGTTCGAGTCAGAATTTTGCAGCTCGTGGTTCGACGAGCCATATAATTTAAATAATATATATGTATTATAATTATAAATTGACCGTTATGGGTATAATTTATACTGAATTTACAAGTAAGGTATCGAGTCAAAAAGCTTGATTACTCGACTCGATAAGATTTGACTAAAGGTCGAGCCTTATCGAGTTGAGCCTTATCGAGTCGAGTCTCGAGCTTTTAAAGATTTCCTCGAGTCAAGCTCGAGTTTGAGATTTTTCGACTCGATCGAGCTCGAGCCAAGTTATTTATAGGTCGAGTCAAGCTCGAGTATAGCAATACTCGAGCTCGACTCGGCTTGATTACATACCTACTGGCAATGCCCTTCTCCCTTTATATGGATGTTTGCTTGGATAATTTCGACGGCCTATTCATTCTCTCTACGTGTTCCAAAAGGAAAAGACTAGAGGATTTTGTTTTGACGTCAGAATGATCAAGATAAGATTTGCGTGCCGATGTAAGACAGAAATTTGTTTTTCTTTTTATTTATTTCTTTTAAAGAGAGCATAAAGGTCCTAGGTTTAAACTTTAAGCAAATGTAAGCAATTGTAAGTTTTAAGAAAATCTTATTTGCTACACAAATGCCAATTGGAAGCATCCACCGAGTTTTAAGTACTCTTACATCAGGTTATATATATATGGTGATAATAACAGCAACCAGCATCTTACATTGTGGGGAAGTGATGCATGTCATTGGCGGTTGCTGAATTTAATTAAATGACCCTTGGAAAAAAAAATAATTTTTCGTCATAATAACGTCTTATGGGTGATTTTCAAGAGTCCTGCTCAAAGTAAGGCATTTTCCTGCTGCAAATTAGCTTCAAATGGTACCGGTACTAATTCTAATGATCATTTCAGGAATCTACACATATGTTCACAATATTTTGGCATATTGCTTATGGTTATTTTAGGTGAAAATGCGATCAAAATTGATTTTTGGGAGGAAAATGCTGTATTCCGTGTATGTATGGGACCAAACCCATAATTTTAAAAGTGAAAGGACTAAAAAAACGCATCATTATTTTAAAAAGTAAGAGACTCAAAAGGTGCAAAGCTCCAATGTGAATGCGAGGGACTATTTCTGCGATTCAAGTCCTTTTTCTTTTTCTTTCTTGAGCTTCCTCCAAGTCATCAGAAACTCGTGTTGCGAAAAAGGAAAAGACACAGTAACTCCGACATGAAAAGTCAACGGACCATCATCAAAACACAAAACTCTTCGTTTGAGCATCTGAGGATCATCGTGATCATAGACCTTCGTTTCTTGGTCCTTTTTATCCTTTGTTTAATTTCTATTTTACTTTAAAAAAAAAAAAAAAAAAGGAAGAACGGGCCTGAGCAAATTGAAGAGAGCCTCCGCATCCGCTTTTAATAGGCATACTATCGTGTGAAGTCTATCATTAGCAATATTAGCATCATCGAATTTAATTCTTTTTTTAAACTGATCTGAAAATGCAGTGTTCTAATGATTTGAGTAAACCGCATGTAAAATAAATCTTGTCATTTAAGCATGTCCCCTGAAGAGAAGTTGAAGTGACAGAGTACTGAAATGATTCTGTTGCCAACAACCAAAGTGGAGCACTTCACTTTGCATAGATTGCCCATTTTAAGGCTAATTCCTTATATTATAGCTGAAAAAAAAATCGGCGATTTGTTACTCTGGCAAAGTTATGTTTTTATATTATACCTGTCGTATTTTGTCAGTACGGTATTTTTTTATTTTTTTTTTCGAAACGATAGATGTCCTATAACCTAATCTAGCCTAGTCTAAGGGGAAGGGGAGGGGGTTCGATGTGAGTACAGACTCCATCGATGAAGGTCAATTAAGACCGCCACAAATTGTGGCAAATTTGTGGGAGGCAGGGATTGAACCCCTGACCTCCAGCATCACCTTTAATGGTGATGACCACTGGACCAAATGGCCAGTGGCTGTCAGTACGGTATGGGCAACCATTTTTTTTTTTTTTAAGGCAAAAGCTGCTGTGCTGACTATAATTAGCCACCAGGGGCTGCTGTGCTTAGTGTCATGCTTACTAACCACGGCCGCCAACAAATTTATTTTTTTTTTTTGCATGTACTTTCAAAATCAACACTTCTGTTAGTTTTCGTCCTGTCTTCTGCATATAAGTTCCATCAAAACTACCCCTTACGTCTTTCTAAATTACTATTGTGAATAGGATTTTGTCTCGTTTAACAATACTTGTTGAAGCGCTGTGGAAGCTATAATGCACTCGGAGAAGGAAATGATTATGAGTAGGTCATAAAGAAGTCTACCAATGAACTTCTACATACAGTTTGAAGATAATTTTGTGTATATTATCTCGTTGTAACTGGTTAATCAGCTCTAACATTTGTTTGTTTTAACTATTGAATTAAATCATATTAGTTCGAGCTCTGATTTTGCTGTTTCATCAAAATATACAAAAAAAAAAAAAAAATGACATTCTCTCATCACATCTTCATTAAAGTTGAGAACATTTTTTGCCTTCTACGTTATGTATGTACACTCTGAGAGGATTTTTTGGTTTTGTCATTACTTAGTTTCGTTAATAACACCTAAGATGTTATTTGATTCCACCAATTGGGGAAATTATGCAATTAATTGCTCCACCATACCATTAATCTCAGACAAGAAGATTGTTTGAGGTAAATGTGTCAATTCTCACGGGTCACCAGTGTACGTGTATGACATGCCTATTTGTCAAAGGGACAAGTAAAATTCTATGGAGTGGGGTATAGATAGCCTAAATATGATCAAGGCATAAAACTGTGATGCAAATTAGAAACTAATTTTTAAGAACAATTGATTAAACCAGAGATAAAAAAAAAAAAAAAACAATTGTTGGCTGCCATGCTTAGCAAGCATGACACGGCAGCCCTTGGTGGCTTAATTATCGGCTATCGCGCCGTCTAAGTACAATAGCCTTTGCCTTTTAAAAAAAAAAATCGATTACCCTGTTACGATTCGTCAGCACAGCAAATATAGTACGAGAACATAACAACAATTCATCGACTTTTTTTTTCGACTATAATCTAAGAAATTTGCCCCATTTTAAGTGTTGTGAAATCGAGGTAATTGTTACCTGGGGACTTTTGGAGGATGTGGCCCAGTAGTGTAGCTGGGAGGTGAATTGGCTCTTTTTTGTCCTTATGATAACTGGAAATATCATCTAAAGCTCATACTTAAAGAAATAAGAAGTGAAATTGTGGGATAACCAATAAATTTTTTTTTTTTTAAAAAAAAGCCTATGTGCTGACCCTCGGGCAAAATAAGAGAATGTCATTTTTTTCCATTTCCCGTGCCACGGAGGGAAGGGTTTTAAGCTTTACTTCTTCCTTGATAGCTAATTGCTCGATGCAGTGTGCCATCATTCTTCCTGAGAACGAATAATTGCGGGTGACTTTAGTGCTTAAGAAATGGTCAGCAAACAAATGGAATCAGCAACTTTATGTCCGCAATCACATCCTTCCTTCCATGAAGAACAAATTAGGTGTTTTTTTTTTTTTGTTTTTTGGGAGATAAATGGTACTTTCAATTGAAGCCATGGAGATAGTACAAATAATTGAAAGGTCTAATATTTCACTTCTTTAGATCTTGTCCATTCACTACGCATATCAAGAAATCTTTGATCTTTATGCTATACGTATGTATAATGTACAATGGCGGCTCACAATTTGCATCCCACGTGCACTTGAAGAGGATTATCCGCGTTGATTTGTCGATAGCAACAAGCTGCAGGATTCTTCGGCCTAAGGAAGGAGTAGGAGTATTTCTGTATTTCCGTATTTTGTTTGAGGGAGAAAACTGAGCCACTGCAGATATATTGAAGGCCAAGGAGACAGAACCAAAGTCAACATATTGACCGACTGTTTTGACATATTGGCTTTAGTTCTATCACCACCCAATCGTAAGCTGACACCAATATTTTCTTGTACTCAAAACATAGACAGACATATTTATTACTAACTAAACCCGCATTCTGTCTGTTAGCTAGTGTGTGACGGTGCCGTTGCGTGTAAACTAGGGCTGTAATCGAGTCGAATCGAGCTCGAGCACGATACTCGAGCTCGACTCGACATACAGATAGGGGTGCTCGAGCTCGAGCGAGTAGTATTATTGAAGCTCGAGCTCGAGCTCGAAACTTGCTCGCAATACTCGAGCTCGACTCGTATGGGCTCGAGTCCATTCTAGTCTTATCGAGCTCGAGTTATTAAATTTCATTTTTTTGATAATTTTTGAGCGAAAAGACATTATTACCCTTTTAAAAATTTTTTATGACTTGAAACATTTCGTAAATTCGACAATTCTTTTGGGTATAAGGGTAATTTTATAATAATAATATATTAAATAATTAAAATTAAAATATTAAATAATTAAAATTAAAACATTAAATAATTAAAATTAAAATACTCGATAAGGCTCGTCGATCCTTCGAGCATCACTTCTGGATGCTCGAACTCGACTCGATAACTTTATCGAGCTGCTCGAAACTCGACTCGAACTTGGTTTGACCGAGTTCGAGTCAATCTCTTGACCGAGCTCGAGTGCAGTTCGATTCGATTACTTCCCTAGTGTAAACCGCAGCCCCTCCAACAACAAAATCCATCTTTTTTTTTTTTTTAAATTTTGTTTATTTATCGTTTGCTTCAGATGTTAGCCCAGATACTTGACTACTGCCATAAATAAAGTTCCTTATCATCATTAGCATGCAGCAGGAGTTTCTTTTTTTTGTGATTCTTCTGAAACATAAACCACGTAACACAATTTTTGTCGACTGATCCGATCATCTTTATCGCCGCCGCGCAAATGAATTGTCACGTAGCGTAAGTCACAGCAGGAGGCAAATTCCCGTTTGTTGTCACGTAGCGGCTGCCCTTTAATGAGTAATCATTCTCTAATGGGCCTCCAGAACCACCCAATTGGCAAAGCATCAGGGGCCAACCTCGGGAGGCTGTGGCTCATTTTTAGTCCAGACTCGAGCAGATGAAATGCTGCTCGTGCTCGCATTCTGATGCACGACGGCTTTTCAAGTCTAATGGGCTCAAATTTACTTTTCAAGTCTGTTCTAGACTTCTAGTAGTAGCAGTATGTGATATTGGTTTGGCGTCTTGCTGCTAGCACCCAGCAAAAAGGAAGAGAATGGAATGGGCTCTTAGCTCCATAATAATGAGAATGGAATGGGCACTCTCACCGGTAAATGTTGACAACAAATTTTTGTTTGGATTAACTATTTTTGGAATATTTTAAAATTTTTTTACTGTAACAGAGTTTTTAAAGTATATTTTAGGATATTTTTAGAAAATATTTTGAAATATTTAAGAGTAGTAGAGTTTTTAAAATATATTTTGAGATATTTTTTAAACATTAAAAAAAATTTAGAGTATTTTTTAAAAATTAGTTTTTCAAGTAGGTAATCTAAAAATTAGTTTCTCGAAATATATTTTAGAACCTCTTCTACTCTTAAATATCCCAAAATATTTTTTAAAAATATCTCCTAAAAACTCTGCTACAACAAATTTTTTCAAAAAAACAATTAATCCAAACGAAAACATTTGAAAAACTAATTTTTGAAAAACTGAAGAATCAAGCTTCGCGCCTTGTAGAAACGTAACGGAATCCGCTCCGGATTTTAAAAAAAATATAAATATATGTAGTATATTATAAAAAAACTCTGATGGTGGAACTCGTGCCTGTACTTACCACTAATAAATGAATAAGAAAGTTCAACAGTTGACCAATTAGAGGTCATTAGTTTCAATTGTTACTTTGCTTGCCAATCTTCTTCAAATTTCCGGCAGCCGAACTGAGAATTCAATATACATTTGGCAGTTTGACACACGCTGCGATCTTTTTTATCTTCTTCTTGTTGTAGAGTATTATCAATTAGTAGTCTTCGCCTTGCTTTAGTTTTTTTTTAGTGCATCTGTTTAAACCAGTCAGTCGCTTCTCTTTGGGTGGAAAGTGAAAGATAAAATAATTGTGTTGCCGGAATGAAGAATAGCGAGGACGAGCAGAAGGAAGAATTCCTGAGGGAGTTTGGTGATGATTACGGCTATAAAAGTGCCCCCAAAAACATTGATCAACTCCGAGCTACAGAATTCAAGCGATTGGCCGGTCACATCTCTCTCTCTCTCTCTATCTCGCTTCTTTTTTTTTTTTTTTTTTTTTCTTTTTTGGTTAGCAGTAATACTTAAATCGGAAAAGCAATTGACTCTATTGGAAAACTTTTCAGTAGTTGCAAATGGGTACTTTGAGCTGATAATTTTTAGGAATGAACGCGGTATTAGTATTAGTAGAAGGATGAAGAGGTTGAATATATGTGCAGGGGTGGTGTACCTGGATCATGCTGGGGCGACTTTGTACTCCGAGGCACAGTTGGAATCAGTCTTCAAGGACCTGAATTCCAATCTCTATGCAAATCCACGTATCCTTCCTTCCTCCTTCGGCTCCTCAGTTTTTTTTTTTTTTTTGCTTCCTTCCTTTTTTCTTTTTTTAATCAACATAATCGTTAGGTACTCTAATAATAATTTAAAAAGAAAGCATTTTGGTTTTTAATTTTAAACTGCTTCAATGCATACTACTGCTACTACTTGTATTAAAAAAATGTTGTGTTCCTCATTTGCTACGAGGCTTTGAGTCTGTAAAACACGTACTACTGGTCGAAAACGTGTAATTTCTTTTGTCTATGTGCTTCATGTCCAGCAGTTTTTTAGAGGATTCCCTTTTTTATTGGCCTCCTTCTTCTTCTGTTCCTCTAGTATACACATACTGCTATTTTGCTTTATCCATACGTGCAGAAATTGGCATTATTTCCATATTTCATAACCTTTTTCTTATATTTCATAATCTAGCAGCTCTCTTCTGTGTCTTGTGTGACATGGGGTAGTTGCTTCTACATACTAGTATTATTACAGTTTGCTTCTGGATATTGCATTCCTTCTATACACTGGTATATTCCGAAAGGCCTCTAGACCGTTGATTTCAGATTGATATGTATACTTCCACCAACTTGTTTTTCTGCTTTCACTGTTTCACTTTGCGCATTGTCGCCTATTTAAGCGTACTCCATTTCCTTAATCTTTATAAGAAGGCCCATCTTTTGAGAAGACAAAAAACATTGCTCTCTTGTGCTAATCCTAATGGACTGCACAAGCAAGGATTTTTTTTTTTAACTTCCAACTTGTATTCTAGATAGCCAGAGCAGCTGCAGCTTGAATACCAGTGACAGAGTTGGGGAAGCGCGCACACAGGTGACAATTTTGTGCTGGGCACACTTCCTTTCTTGTTTCTCTGTATCCACCTGCATATAAGCATATGTTTTGGACTGTGATTGTGTGGCAACTAGTTTCAGAAATCACTGGCTGAATTTTATGTTTTACCAAAAGCATAGCTTGTCTGATAGCATTAATGAACTGTCACATTTCGTCAATTTGTATTGGGTTCGTGCATATTAACTTTCTTTTCTTTTGTTTTTCATTGAATTTTGATTTTTTTTTAGGTCCTTGATTATTTCAATGCATCTTCTAGAGAGTACAGCGTCATATTCACTTCTGGGGCAACAGCAGCCTTAAAGCTTGTCGGGGAGAGCTTTCCATGGAGCAGTCAGAGTTGTTTTATGTATTCGATGGAGAATCATAACAGTGTGCTTGGGATAAGGGAGTATCCTTTATCACCTTTATCAAGCAAATATGAAGAAAATTAACAGACTACCTGCTATAAATAGGTGAAGCTTGGGTGCGGACTTAAGCAGGGTGAATAAAGATGGTTAACAAAATTCTCAGATTCTTTTTGTTGTTAGTGGAAGATTTTCTATCTCGAAGTTTCTTTATCTCTAATAGGGCATCTGACTCCTGACATTGCGTTTGAGATTACTAACTTGCTGCAGCTTTGTGATATACATTTATGGCTTACTTTTACAAGTGACGTTACTTGATCTTTGTGATTGACCTTGACCAGTGCATTTTGAACGAACATTTTTACTATCAGGTGAGGCAACACCCTGGAGAACTTTGGGTGGTTGGAACATAAAGGTATTCTGTTGGCCAGTGCTACACATGTGAATGTGCAGGATTTGCTGTTAGTTGCATACGTACAAGCTTACCCTTTTACTAATTTTCCTGGGATGCGAAGCTTTACCTTAAGAAGTAGAAAATAAGGTCATAATGTGCACCAATATTTTCTCCTTGTGGAAACAAAACCAAAATTCATCCTATGGATCCTAATTATTGTCTTGGTCATTTTTTCTTGGACGTCTTTCCTTAACAATCTCAAGATATGCACTCAACCAAGGGGCTGCCGCTCTTGCTGTGGATGTTGAAGAGACTGCTGATTATCGCAATTCTAGAGGCGCTAACTCGGCCATTCGACTTTTTCGGCACCATGAACTACGGAGAAGTGAAAGAGGACTAAGTAAAGAAGATCCTACTGGTAATGCTTATTTTAGCCAAGCCCCTATAGCAATGCACTAATGTCTATAAAAAAGTTTTTTGTATTACTTTTTTGCAAATTAGAAAATAAAATCAATGCGCCCATCTATTCTTTGCAAAGCCTATTTATGTTCCTGGGTTGTCAATTTCCATTCTTTGCAAATCCTATTTGATGTGATGATTGTATAAGTTTCTTTCTCAGTGACAAATAGAAAGTTCGTTGGCTTCACTATTCCAATTAGAGAACAACATATCAAAAACTGGTAGAAAACAGTATTCATACCTTGTGGTACTCTCACATATAATAAGTGCCTCTTCTTTTATTGCTCTTGGTTTTTTTAAATATCCCCACATTAATGTCTACCCTCAGTGTAATGATGCTTCTTCTGCTTCCAATTAGAAATCTACAATTATCACTTCACTTAATTTTTTTACTTTTCTATTTTTATTTCAGGTAATGTCTACAACTTATTCGCATTCCCTTCAGAATGCAACTTTTCAGGTACCAGATTCAACCTCGATCTGGTGAAGCTCATCAAGGAAGATTCACATAATGCGTTGGAAGGTTCCACCTATTCACGGTAAGCTGGTTTCCATTTACTTCTGCTCCATTCTTCATGAATAGAACCTTCTTTTAAAGTCTTTACTAACAGACTATCACTCTGTTGAAATTTATTAAATTTGGACTTGCTGAAGTATGCAAGATGTACAATCAAAATCAATATGTAATATTTGATTGAAAGTTCAGCATCAAGACTTCATGTTATGCACTTCTGTGTACCACTGTAGGTATATCAGTCTTCTGTGGGATGGAGTGCTATTTTCCGTGTTTGTTTCTTTGTGTAACAAAGGTGCTGTGGCATGTCTGTGAAAAATTTATTGGCTCATCTTTTGAAAACAGTGGATGCTGGATGGTTTTGATTGATGCTGCGAAGGGGGGTGCCACAGAACCACCAGATCTATCTAAGCATAAAGCTGACTTTGTTGTGATCTCATTTTATAAGGTATCCAGCTTGACATCTTTGGTATACCTATGCACGTGTTATATGAACTTAACGTCTGTTGTTTTATGTCTTGTATAGATATTTGGCTATCCAACTGGCCTCGGCGCGCTCATTGTTCGAAATGGTAACTTACGGTGGTTCATTTTATTAAATTTCTCGCATTCTATTTTATAATACATTCATTGTTAAGTTGGACAAGTAAGTTTTACACATGTTGAAGGAGGATGTAGAAAAGCAATTTTTGTTGCGGAAACTTTCAATCTTATGTGTTATGAACTTATAACACGTCTGACTTTCTTATATCAAAGGAAATTTTGCTGACCTCTCTGTCTCTCTTCCCTTCCCTTCCCTCCATCCACTGAATTGCAACAGAAACTGCTAAGTTATTGAAGAAGACATACTTCAGTGGAGGTTCGCATTAAATCTGCTTCTGACATTTTTTTTTTTGGTTTTGTTTTTGAATGTCATTAAAATTTCTTCAAATGATTAATTGTATTAGGCACAGTGGCTGCATCTGTTGCTGACATTGATTTTGTCAAAAGAAGAGCTGGTGTTGAAGAAATTTTTGAGGACGGCACTATTTCTTATTTGAGCATTGCATCAATTCTCCATGGATTCAGAATACTTAACACTTTAACCATGTCTGCTATATCCCGGTACATTAAAAGTTACTATTTCTTTTGGTGAAATGTTTATTGTGTCAGTAACAGATAAATATTGGCAGTCTCAGACGCTCGCATACATGATCACTCATGACCTTCATAATCCCAACATCAGCAACATGATGTGGTCATTTAGAATTTGCATCTTTTAAAATTATCTTCATATCTAGCTGACTCAAAATAGTTACTGTAACTTCCCTTATTATTTTATCTATTTGGTCATTTATATTAGGCAATCACGGAAACTTAATAGATTTCACTACTCAGTTGGGTGATGTATGTAACTACTGATGACAGTTCCATTGGAACATTGTCTGTCAATGCATCTCAATGGAAGGATATTTGAGTTTTTAATTGATGATCACTACATTCAAATGCAAATTATTGGGTTTAATTTCTCTGCCATAATATTTAGCATTCATATTGATTTCTGAAAAATGTGTGTACTTATGAAAAGCATCATTGCAGTGGTGTTGTCATTATGTTTCTTTTTTTTATTAAAAACCTTTGCGTTCAATCTCTCTCTTAAGGAAGGGTAAGGGAAGAGATGAATTTGTATTTGTTTCTTACTGCTTACATTGTTTAAGAAGTTATTGTCCTCTTTGATGCCCCCCCCCCCCCCCCCCTGGGGAGTTGAAATTTAGACCAGACATCATATATTTGAGCAATAAGTCAAAGTTGTTTTTACTTTCAAGGCACACAACATCTCTTGCAACTTTTGTGAGGAAAACACTTTCAGCTATGAAGCATGAAAATGGAACTCATGTTTGCACACTTTATGGGGCAAATTCTTCGAAGGTTTGTATGTATGTTATTCTTAATTATCGATCATATAGTGAGATTTCTAGGAGTTTTTTTCTTTTTTCTTTTTTTTTTTTAACTTTTTGAGAAGTTGTCTGCTTTATTTATTGTGGTTGCATGGCTTTTGCTCATGGATAAGGTCTTGATGGCATGTTGAGAACTGTATTGCTTATGCAATCGTTCTAGGGGCCAAACGGAAAGCGAGTACATCACTTTTGATGAAATAGCTTATGAAAAGATAGTACATGCGTATTGTTTCAGTTAAATTTTATGTATGCCGGAACTCATGATTAATGGCAATTTCCAAGTTCCTCCTGTGTAATGTAGCACTTCACTAAGAAAGAAGTGCATATGGTGAAGAAAAAAGAGCAGCAATTGAAAACACTATTTCAAGTAATTGATAAATCATAGTCTTCCTAACATTAGCATGGCTTGAAAACTATAGAAGTATTTTATTGGTTAGAATCCAAAATAGTAGCCTTGAAAAGCTGAACTAACTTTCCTATCCAGCAAGTAACATGGAAAAAGTTCCTAGCCACATTCCATTATTTAAAATTAACACCTTAGCTCTCCTTTATGTAGAAATTCCAAATAGTCTTTAGTATCTTTAATCTGATTGTAGATTTCAGTACTATCAAACCAAGCTAATTTTTGTATCTATGAGTAATTATTTTAATTCTGTTCTCCTACTCACTGTGCCCCATAACCTTTTGTTACTATTGATATTGAAGCATCCTGTGGACTCAAAATAAGCTTCTTCTTTCCCTGTATGGAATTTATTGACTACTTTTTAGTCCTGAAAAGATAGAAATCATTGTGGACCTTTTGCTCTTCAAAGTAGTTAATTATCAATACTTGGTTGCTTTAATGTGGAATTCTGTTGTTCTCTACTATTAACTTTGTTAGAGCTTATTACATGCATGAAGCCCCTGAGATACTCCTGATTACTTCTGAATCTCTGTATTTGTCAGGTGCTATTTGAAGGAATGGGTCCTATAGTTTCATTTAACTTGAGAAGGCCAGATGGGTCATGGTTTGGCTACCGTGAGGTGGAAAAACTTGCATCTCTAGCAGGGATTCAGTTACGGGTAAGAGTGGAGAGAAGAAATTGAATTTTCTCAAGGTGCTTGGTACTTGTATACTAGCATAAATGTGCTGATGATCTGTGATATGAATTTCGATTCTACCGTTTAAAACCTTGAGATCTTGTAAAAAGTATGTATAGGATGTTGAATTTTCATTGGCTAAGCTTATGCATATGATGTTAAGGCTGGAGAAATTGCAACTTGTTATCATGAGAGTTGAAATTCATTATCTTTGGCTGTTTTTGAAAGTATACTTTAACATTCATTATATATCTATTTTAGATGGGATGTTTTTGCAATCCTGGTGCATGTGCCAAATATCTTGGTTTGTCTCACTCGGATCTTCTTTCCAACTTTGAGGTAAATGTCATTCCCTTGCTATGCCCATTAGCTTTGGCTCAAATAATGTGATATATACCTCACATATGTTCCTTTCCTTCTTGTCTAGGCTGGGCATGTTTGCTGGGATGATCATGATGTGTTACGTGGAAAGCCAACTGGGGCTGTTAGAGCATCCTTTGGTTATATGTCAACATTTGAAGATGCCAGTGTATGCAGCTACTTATTTTTGTTGATTTTACTTGTACTTCTCTTGTCGATTCACTCTGGTCGTCGGTTTTCTATTCTTCACCCACTGCTAGTGAATTGAGGAGGAAGGCAGGAGTGCAGTAGGTGCTGGTGATTATCGGATTCCCAAACTCACCCAAAAAAAAAATTGTAAACAAGTAAAAGAAGAAGTGTTGAGATTTAGTCAATCAATTATCCATTTTCCTCATCTTTTGCTAATACACTTGTGCCGTCTGACATGAACTCTTGGAATAATTTCTTCACCTATACCATCTCTGCATGTGTTTGTCTTCAGGATTTGTTGGAAACTCCAGAAAATTTAGTTCTAAACAGCTACTGGTTGTTGGATTGTTCTTAAAGTGTTAAATGGGGGAAGTCTATTCAGTAGGATTCTTTCAACACATCAATTGCTTTATTTTAGATCAAGCTAACACCTTACAATTTTATATAGCTCTTCATTTGTTGCCTTATGTTATAGAACCTGCCATGCAGAATTTTGTGAACTTCATAAAGGCTTCCTTTGTGTCATTACCTTCTCGAACTCCCGGTGTTAATACATTAAGAGGAACAACTATTTCTCCTGCCATTGAAGGTTTGTTTAGTTTCTGTTTTTTATAGCGATGTTTAGGGGCTCTGTTTTGGTTCTAAACATATAATCTACAGACAATAATCTCCTACATTCACTGACCTCATGCAACTATCCTTTTTGCTCCTCTTATTCTGCTAAACTTCTTTTCCATTTTTAATATTGTAGGAATTGGGAGAGCTAATCCAAGGCTCAAATCTATTTCCATATATCCTATTAAGTCATGCTTGGGCTTTAGTGTCAACAGTTGGCCCCTTACCACTACCGGTAGTTTCTGTAAGCTGCAAACTGAATTAATTATTGGACATTATCTCTATGCTATTGTATTTATAAAGTTACCATTCTTGATTTCTCATCTATCAAGAATAAATGTTGGAGAAAATGATTAGGCAACTTGATCTTTAACAGAGCATATTTAGAAATTTTTTCTTGACTTTTAATTGTACTGTGTTAGATTGAAGAACCTAGAATAGTTTTGACCGTTGATTCTACATTTACTGCATTGGATCTTGCTTCTCTTTTATTCTAGCTGGCTTCAGGTTGTATGGTAAATGATCCTATGAAGCAATAAAATTTCTGTTATGAAGGCACCTCCATTGTTTGTTCAAATTCTTATTACCAGGATTGTGGGATTTATTGTCATTAACTTATGGACGGCATGTCCATAAGGATTTTTCAGATAAAAGAGCTTACGGCCTTTTGTTATTTTCAGGACTGCTACATGATCGAGAGTGGCTTCTCAGGAGCACTAGCGGTGAAATCTTAACACAAAAGAAGGTTCTTTCTCTACTTTGAGATTTGTTCTATCATGCAAATATATATGAATTAGGTGTTCGATTCCCTGGCCTAGGCTTAGATAAGGGTGCCTTGTTTCCTGTACTGAAAGCTCACCAACAATCAATGGCTGATTTAGGGCTAGAAAGACAGTCTTCTTCATTTGAATCCTACCTGGGATCTTCTTTCAAAACTTTCTAAACGCACAAAAGATGCAAAATGAGAATGGGAACAAAGAGAGATAATAGACATAGAAGAGTACAAGAAATGTCTCCTTGCCTACTGAAAACCCTGTTTAAGCTAGTTAGGTAGTAAAGGATTAAGAACTCAACAGCAATTGCAGAAAAGAAAAATTGGTTTTACTAGCAAGTGCGTTTTGTTTGATTTGGTCCCTTGAGATGTCTACTCCACAAAGAAGCCCATTCCATGGGTAAAGTCGAAATCCACTTACACTGTAGGTTTGTTTGGATTGGGCTTTATTTCCCCAAATTTATTTGCTTACATCATCATTACAATTTCCAATACACCTTTTTACCTTCCCAATTACCTTTTTATCTCACATACATCACATCACAAAAAGTGCTACAGTAAAAATATCTCTAATAATTCACAATCCAAACAGACCCTGACAAACATAGAACAATTAGTCAGGGATTGGTGAGCAATAACAACCAAGTAATTGTGTGAGCAATGGCCATGTGTTGTGGTTGCTAGTGACTTCCCCCTGTTTGGAACCTTGTTATCTAACTTGGGCTGAAGCCTTGTGGATGAAAGCTATCTTCCTTGTAACCTGCAAAGTTTACATGATATTCTTTATTATGCACAAGGCGTCCCAAGTTTTCCATGTTTGGATTGTAGGTTCCAGATATGTGCCATGTTACCACGCTTATCGACCTTGATTTGGGAATACTGTTTGTGGAGTCACCCCGCTGTAAAGAGAAGCTGCAGATCAAACTTAAATCAGATTTTCCTGTAGGAAAAGATGAAGTGAACATTCATCCTCAGAGGTTAGTTTATACTCTTAGCAGTTTTCGAAATTTAGGCATCATTATGTTAAGAACTTGATGGGACTTTTAAGCACAAGAAAGGCTTATCTTAGACACCGAGTGCATTCAAATTGTTAAATGCATCATTCAGAGTTGTGGTATTATTGAGTATTTTCATGTGGACATGGATCTCAGGGGTTAACATTGCATTAGAAATCAAGATGCCTTCTTTTCTGATGTTTTATTGGGATTTCAGAGAATAAGAAGTTATGAGTAATTTCTATTGGTTCTAGAGGATAAGCTGAACCTGATAGTTTTTCTGAATCAAAATTGCTTTTGATTTTTTAAAATATTTCCATGCACTTAAATGGTCAAACATGCTCTTGTATGTTTCCCCCTCTTTTTGGTATTTTTATGATGAAATCGCTTAAGTGAGGTACTTTAGGTCCCAATTGCTGTCTCTGATTTGAGCAACATGTACCGGAAATTTTATAATGTTGATCAACTAAAACAAGACCTCTATTGAGTTTTTGCTTTTACACGAAAAATGTATTAAACCATGCGCCAGGGAAGCCCATTTTTATCTTATTTTGCAGTTTCTTGTTATATGCTTTGGTCGTCAGATGTCTTCAGTCTACATGAATTGTATGGTTTTCTAGCGGTTTAGACAATGATTTGTGATTCTGAAACATGGTTGTTTTAATAGGTACGAAGTGGAGGTTTATCACGATGAGATTGACATCTGGTTTAGTGATGCTGTTGGTCGACCTTGTACTTTACTAAGGTGCTCAGGTCAACAGGGTTATGCTTGCTCAAACAGGAACAGGATTTCAAGGCTGTGTAGAGATCTTGAGACCAAAATGAATTTTGTGAATGAAGCACAGTTTTTGCTGGTATCTGAGGAAAGTGTCAATGACCTAAATGCTAGGTTGAGATCAAGTATGTTGAGTAACATAATGAACACCAATCTTTATTTCTGGAGTTTAGTTGCTTAGCCGCGCTTGTACATGTCATGGATGTATACTAAATCCATTTCTAGTATAGAAAAATTGTTAAAATGCTTTGTTTGTTTGAGCAAATAATCCCAGAATACTTTTTCTGTCATATAATAAACTAGAGAAGATTATAACCACCAAATAAAGTTTTCAGTATTCTGCTAGTTCTGAGTTATGGACACGAGTAACTTGTATTTCCACAGCTATAGTCACATGCACCTTAGTTACACAATATCTCTATGCTCCATGCATGCTTCGAGGCATTCTTAGCATTAATACACAACCAACTTGACCTTGTACAATGCTCTTGAAAATGAAAGAGGTGCATTAAACAGTTGCGTAAATTTGTAATTGTTTAAATTATCGCCAAAATTTCTCTTGACCCATGTTGCTGGTATCAGATGTGCAGCACCAGTTCGATGGAGAGTTAATTCAAGTGAGTACATCAAGGTTTCGACCCAACCTGGTAGTGTGTGGTGGGGAAGCATATGCAGAAGATGGATGGAGAAGCCTTAGAATTGGAAAGACAGAATTCATTGTAAGTTGCAGCTCTGACTTCTCTTGACTTGTGAGCAGTCAAAATGCTTAACTGCACTGCTTTTCTGACCTTGTTAATGGGTGAGTCTGCAATGTTGAGAAGTGATATTTTAGAAGGTGTTATCCAATAGATATTTGTTTTTCAGGTTATACTTATAATTCAATCTCCTTTTTGCCTTTTCCCCTGCATGTTAGACTGGTGATGGTTCATTTCCTGGGTTTTGGTTATAAATTTGCAGTTAATGTTCACCCGATAGACAGAATATACAATGTGATCATCTACCACCTCACATTAGTTTTGCACCAAGTTTCTTTTTTGTGCAATTTGTAATGTCTATGAATTGTTGGGAGTTGATATTTAGCTATTCTGGAATTTTGCAGTCATTGGGTGGTTGCAATCGTTGCCAAATGATCAATTTGAGTTTTCAAGGCGGGAAGGTGCAAAGGTCAAATGAACCATTGGCTACTTTAGCAGAGTATAGGAGAACGAAGGTTTGTTAAACTATCTTTCATTAGAAACAGAGCACTTGATTGGCCAGTTACAGATTTGATCTCTCTGTGTACTTGTCTACGGGAACAGGGGAAAATAACTTTTGGCATATTGCTGAGGCATGACGATAGCACTGGAAAGCACTCAGATGCATGGCTTCATGTAGGAGAAGAAATCCGTGCGAGTTTAGCTTGATTCTGGTAAATTTTTTTTGGAACCAAGTGATAAAGGAATGCAAGTCAAAGTAGAGAAACACTTGTCAGAGGAGATGTGGGCGTACAAGGGTGCTAACATTTATTGGACCATGCGAGAAAGAAGGCAGCTGGTCCTCCTGTGATGAAAATTTTTATGAACAATGGGGGTGGTGGATCAGTTAAGAGCGTACTACTACTCTTTTTAGTGTGCCTTGAAGAATGAAGAAAATGGTGATTTTCGTTGGTAATTTGATTATTTTCTGTTTTTTGGGGAAAATAACAAAAAGGAAATTCCCTTCTTCTGGTAGTCTCAGGTTACTCCTAATTCTGAATTAGCAAGCTAATGCTAAGGCTTTGGGAATTAATAATAATGATATTTCTCCTTCGTGTGTTTAATAATCCTATCATCATGTCGTCAGTCTCCCTTGGGAGTTGTTTTCTGTTCTTTTGGTACATAAAGGAGAGAAGTAGAGAAACCTCGAGGCTTTAAACATGTAGTAGCATTCATTACACTACTGTTGCGTTCAACATGTTGTAACTTGTTGACCGCTCTGCTCTACTGGAGAATGGAGGGATACGGAGAACGCTCAAGCTGGCCCATAATTGGCAACATGCGGAGTCCTTTTGGCCAACAAAAAAACACGCTCAAGTTCCAGTTACAAGAATTGGTTGATGCGATCTCATTTTTTTATTTTTATTTTTATTTTTATTTTAAAATGGCCCTTCACCGTACGAAGAAGCTTCCAAAACGGCGGCGGGTTGATACGGTGTCAAACTCCGTGGATCTTTCAGTCATAAACAGAAATTTTGAAACAGAAATTTAAAAGCCAGTATTTCGACCGGTTGAGGATAATGATGTGCTTGTAGATTTTTAATGTTATAAGTATTTTTTTTTTTTTTTGTCAAAGAAAAATTTTAAAATCTGAATTAGGAGGCCTGTCATCTTGACCAAAGACTTTGACCTCGTCTGTTATAGACTTTTTGGTGTCGTTCTTGGTACTTGGCTTCTTTTTGTTCAGGTCTTCTAGTCGTGGATAAATTGAGTTGCTAAATGCCTAACAAAAGTCTTAACACGAGAGATTGCTTCTGCTTGCGTGTCCCCAGGGATGATTATGATAGTCTTCGATCCTCTTTTTTCTTTTCTTTTTACTAACAATTTTGTTGTCGTCCAAATAATTAGCCACACTAAACATGTGGTAATGCACCGCAACAATAAGTTAATTTCGACTTTTCTGCTTCAGGAATGAGGCAGAGGAGGGTTGGAATCAATTTCCATGTCGTAACGTAAGCATGGATGGATGGTTCCACATGATCGTTACCTTACTGTACACACAAAATAGTCTTCGAGCTTTATACTTTTTGTGCATTATTATTATTCTTTGTATACTTTTTATGCATTGTATTTTTGGTAACATGTGAGATGTATCTTGCATTTTTAAAGGAATTAATCCTTCATATAATAATGTCAATGTGTATACTAACAAGTCGTCGTCGAGATGTACATCACATATGCAAAATTTGTATTTTAAATTTAAATTTATATTACGTGACAAGCACCGTTAAAACTCGTTAGCGCATACGTGAATAGTATATATAAAAGATTAATCCATTTTTTTTTTCTTTTATAAAAGATTGTCCCTTGTTAAAAAACAAAAAACACACACAACTATTCTTGGTACTCAGTTTGGACCTTAATCCAACACTCACTTTACACGGTCCAGGATATATATTAAAAGATAGAAAAGAAGGGTTTCATTTTTTTTAACATTTTGAAACTTTGTTGCCGGGTAAAACAACGAAAAAGGAAGAAAGATACCTTTGCTGCTGTGCTTATTATTAGGAGTGGTTATTACATCTATGAATGCATGTTAAACAATCTGATTTCTAGAATACGTGGCGGAGTCTAAAACTGGCTTACTTTACTTGGTAATCATCCTATGATATCTCTCTGTTTACTTGGTAATATTGATCAAAGCATTGACAAGATATTGAGAGAGAACGGTGTCGCTTTCGGTTGGATTAAAAATCCAATTAAAACCCAAGCCCGACTGGTCCGGTGGTGGTTCTGTCCCCATCTGTCTCTCATAGATCCAGTTGGGTCTCCCCGTAATTAGATTAGGATAGAGTAGGAGCAGGGATGACGATTGACAAAAAAAAAAAAAAAAAAAAAAGACTATGGCATCATATTTAAATATATTGTATATATATAATTAATGATAGCCATTAAACTCAAAACTAAACGGAGAAAAACAAAACTGAAAAAGACTCAAAACGAGCTCCTTTAACAGAGATTACAGTCAAAAATAACCGCCAAGTCCAGCCAAGGTTGTTTCGCAGCTTCAGGGAATCAGTTGCATTGCCAACGGTGCCATCGTCGAATAAACAAATCCCAAGTTTTTTCCAATCCCTTTTGATCATCGGCTTACTTCACTTGTCTGAACACGAAATCCATAGTACATTTTATGACGCAGCAGTCCGTCATTTCCTTTTCTTATTCTAGAAGCAATCATTATCCAGTGTTGGTTTTAATTTTATACAAGCATGTTACGAGTTGAAACCAAGTCATAGAATGCACACGTCTTCAAATCAAACCCAAAAAAAAAAAAAAAAAAGAAGGGTTATGTTTGCTCGGTCAATTTGACCATTTGAATTTGAAGTAAACCAAGCAAAAGGGGAAAAATATATGTAAGAAGAAGTCCATTTTGTGAATCTTTCCTTAGCGAAATCTACGCACCGCCGCCCATTTTATATATCTCTTAATCCATCTTCCAGAAAAGGTATACTCCATATTCAAAACCAGAACTTTCTTCTTCTTTTTTTTTTTTTCTTCGCTATAGCGTATCCCTCGCCATCTGCTGCTAGTGACTAATTGACTTAATTGGCTTATTCCTTACAATATGCTTCATTAAATATTAAGGATCTGGAAATGTAAACTCTTTTTAAAAAGAGTGTCAGGTGCATTTAACTGGTGCCGTGCAGCAAAGACTTAATCTGCCTTGTCCATTCGTAAAACTTCAATTGAAAAATTTTAATACAAAAAAAAAAAAAATTGCAAATACAACGGGGCCATCTGGAAAACGTACGTACTCTCTGGCAGGCTGCCCATTTGCGATTGAGATTCTGAAGAAAAAATGAGAAATTATTAGTGGCATGGAAATTGTTCAAAGTTGAGAATGGATTGGCAAGTAAAGTGATAGACCAAGGAGTGAGTTGATTTGCCAATTGACGACGATTATTTGGACCCAGTGAGCCACCCAGCCAAATCGGGTCCCATTCTTGTTGAATTCTTGAAGCTTGTTGCCTCCTGTAAGGGCCGCAATCAGCCATTTTTAGCCCAACGGTTGAATTTTCCCTCTAGTGTCAATTAAAATGAGTGGCTGTTCAAAACTTGTAAGGGACATCAACAGCATGACTTAATTTGCTTGCCTCTTGCTTTGGCTAAATTCGCCTAGTTTACTCATAAAGTGATTGTTAATCACATCCGGTTTTACCCTTTCGCGGGCAACTTTTTTTTTTTGTACTTCGAAGATCAATAGTAGCAATACTTTAAAGCATAGTTATTAAATCCTACTCGACAAGGAACCCGACAAAAAGACTGGGTCAATGGATTAATGGTTCAATCAGTGGGTCATTAGTTGAACCAGCGAGTATAATTTAATATTTATAAACATAAAATAGTAATTTTAATACACATAAAATATATAATAAAGTGCTTTTAGACACTAATTATTGTACTTAGAAAAATATATAATGAATATATATATTAATAGACTATTTTATTTTATTTTATCATACTTTTACATAAATAAATTAATATAGTCAAGTATAAAACAAAATTATATAACTCGTTTTAAAAAATATAGCATTAGTTTTCATTATTTTATTTTTTTTTGTTTAAAAACATAGTAATTTTCTTACTACTCAAATATTGTTAATTTAAATATACAAATCTTATCAAAAGCATATATACACTTTGCTTCAAAAACAAAGACTCACAATTGTTATAAAAAAAGAAAAGAAAGTAAATCGGGTTAATTGGAAAACCAGATGGATTTTGGGTTGACCCACTAGATCAAATAGATTTGATCGAGTCAATTCCTTGTCCAACCAAATTGGAGACCTAGTCCGGTTTGATGCTCGAGTTACCGAGCCGACCGATTCAATCACTGGATTGGATCGAGTTTAATAACTATGCTTTGAAGGGGGGGTAATGTTGGTTTACATAAAATAGGCACTAGTAGTACTCTTGGTCTTCATCTCTAGCTAGCCCCGGAGGCAGAGTTCAAAGGTTACAAGAGTGGTCATGGAGACTTTCCAGTCTCTTCTTTGTTTCTCTTTGAGGGTGGGGAGGGCGTAACCGGCCGGCGACGGAACGGAAGGGATGATTAATTAACTCCTGCATTGGAAACAAATGATCGAAAGGTGAGGAGGTAATAATAATTTGTACGGAGGACAAAGCTACCAATAATTAACCAATGCACGTAAAAAGTTGTCGATTTGCATGCAGGCATGCTAGCTAGATGAGGTAGTTTCTACTACTCTTCCACAATCCAGAAATTGGTTCCAACAAAGTTGCGGTTTTCTCGCATGCACAGCTTGACTCGATCGCACAATGACTTGAAAATTGCTCAGCCTATATAATGAAAATTAAAATTCGTGGTGTCCTTTGAACATTCTCAGTCTGCCGAGACCAAAAGAAGAAAAATGTGCAGCCTTTACCATTATGTTTCAAAAGAGTAGAATTTTGGAACCAAGTGGGCTTTCGAGTCGTCCCCAAACACCCTCCCCCGTCTCCCCCGGGGGCCCTCCTATTTTTTTATTGACTCGTTGCACTCGATGTGACATTATGTATTAATCTTGTATGCACTGTCATCATTTGATGTATAAGAATTAAATTTTACATATATGTATTATGCATATAATGATGATAATGAGAGTGTTTGGACAGTAGATTATTTGACATAATTTTTTTGAAAAAAAAATACCATAACACATTTTTTAATGTGATGTACGCAAGATACTTAAATGGTCGGAAAATATGTTGATGATGTAATGGATAAAATTTTGCAAATAATTTACAATCGAAACCAATCAGGTCCTAGATGAAACCAAACTCGTTGGCCCATGATTTAAAAAAAAAAAAAGAAAAGAATTGTAGTAGTAGTATTTAACCAAAACTTGGATAGATTCAATTTTCAAAGACCTAATAACCTAAATTATGACGTATCATAGTATGACACGATTGAATTTTTGAAGATCCGGTCTTTCCAAATGTGAATGGTCGTAGCATTGAACTTACTTTACTGACCTAGAACTAGAAGACATATTGGGCAGCAGCAGAAGAGTCAAGGGGGACGTGGGCCACTGTCGGGCCCAAGGGTTCCACGGCCACCCAACTAGACATGCTCCATAACACTAACAATTAGGGCACTCCTCATATCTCATCATCTCATTTAAAATAGAAACAAGACCCCTACAAAAGTATATGCTTCTCTTCTTTTAGGCAACCTTTGCCCTTCAAAAAGACAAAGGTTGGAAGTATGTGAAAACGTCTAACATTCCATCCATGTGAATCTATACATGGTTCTCTCCATCTGGTGGTTTCACAAGTTAGCATAGATGATAGATGGCGTGTCGATTCACTATTGAATTCAAATTCACACATGGGATGATTTGTTTAGTATATTTAATGAGTGAATTTACATGGAAACATATTTTTAAACAAATGAACTGAATTTTTAAAAGAAAAAAAAAAGAGGAAGTAATATTTTGAAGTGCTGGAATAATTAGTAGAGTTGCAGGCTATTGCGGACTAAATTGACAATAATGAATCCTTTACTGGAGCGCATGAGATGCACGCTCCATGAAAACCATCAGCCAGTCAAGACTCAACACGTCAAACATGTGGTTCACAAATCAACATCATGAGATCGTCTTTTTGACTCCTTCTGTTCTTCATCCTCCTCCCCCCCCCCCCCCCTCTGTATAGCAGTATCGGTATACCAATGTCACCAACATTATTCTCTTGCCCGCAGCCACCGCTCTTACTGCTAAGTGCAAGTAATTCCTACTGCAAGCTTATTCTACTCCATAAGAAGATACTTAGGAAGTATAATTTCATTGTATTACTACTTTATTCTGTTCTGTCTATGTGAAAGAGGGTTGGATTAGATAGTAAGATAGGAGGAATTGTAAGTAAGAGATTTTCGTTCAGATTCTTTCACTTGCAAAAAAAAAAAAAAAACTCCTTAATTCTACTAATACATATATAGATAGTAGTATACTTTTTACTAGATCAATCTTTTAAATATGTTTGAGACAGGAATTCTAGAAATTTCAACGCCAAGATGAACGTATTCATTTGTAATATTAAGTCATAATTAAGACAGAATGATAGAATATATAAATATGGTGATCCAAAAAGACAAAGAGCGCATGTCAAAGAAGACATGTATTATTGAATTCGGGGGAGGAATAAAGAAGAAAAAGGATTAATGACCTTAGACCAACTCCAGGAAAGGAAGCTCTGTTCCTTCCTTCCCCTCCTTGGGTCAAAATATCGCGCGCTTCTGGAAGGCATCGGCCTGTCTATATCTATATCATCTACTAGAGCAGTGGCATGTATATATATATATATACTATATGTACAGTAAGGCCTTAGCTAAGCAATAGAAATTCCGAATGCAGCTGGGAACTTTCGAAGACCATACTGGTAATGGTCTGACAATACATATACAAATCAATTTTGTCGCCTGATCAAAGAAAAGACCGACTCCATCCATCCATCCATCCATCCATCCATCCATCTGTGAGAACTTGAAACTCTAATGAGAATCCAAAGACAGCAATCAACTCTTCACTGTGCTGACTTTTTACGGCAAAAAAGAAGAAAGGTCCTCAGCGACCTCGTCGTATCCCATTCCCACCACGCATTTTGACCTCTGGTTTCTGCTCTTGGCTCTTGCTTGCACCTATCCAATTCCCAACTTCATTATATTTAACCCTTTTTCATAGCAATTTACATCAAAGAGAGACCCTCTTTTATATCCTTCACCAAAAAATTAAACAAATAAATTAAATTATAACCGAGATTTAAAAAAAAAAAAAGAAAAAAGAAAAAGAAAGAAGGAGATAAGAAATTAATGTACCTGATCGAGAGTTATAATTCAAGAGATCATTAATATTGACACTGGAATGGCATGCTACTGATCTTCTTCTCTCCATCTGGCCAGATAATTAATGCATCTAATTAATTGCACTAGTTTGATCAAAGTGTTTAGTTTAGAAAACCTTCCGAGTACGCATAGTATGGCTCCTGAATGCTGCATGCCACGGAAATATTCCCGTCCGCATAGTAGATTTATAAATGCACGGAACTGCCATTATCACTTGCATGCAAAATATTTTTGAGCTGTTCCATCATACGCACGTTTTAATGATCAATTTTAACCTTCCAACCGGAGTCACCAGTAGTTGTTGGGCCTGCTGACAAAACATTACCCGCCATAAGACTATAACTTCATCTTCTTCAAATTAAGTACGTACACAAATTTCAAAATCTTGGACTTCAATTTTAAGTTAAATTAACTACCAAATCTGAGTAATTTTTGAAACTCCGGAAATTATGCGTCATTCCATCTCATCTTTCAAGTATGGTGTCAAAACTGGTGATACTACGGAGAAATACATGGTGGGTAATGGTCATCACCACCTCGAATTTGAGAGAGCAGCTCAGCCGACAATAACTTAAAACCACAAGAGTAAGAGTGCGAGTGCGAGTATCCGGGGTCAAGCAGCAAATTTGTACTTCTACTCATTTGACCAGAATATGTGTGATCTCAGTTATTTTTAACTCCGATCTGATCATTTCTGTTTTTTTCCTTTCCTTTTTTCTTTTTGATTAGATTTGTATTGCTACATATTTTCAAGTCTTCACAATGATGGATAACTTGTGGTTTAGCACATCGTAGACTGAAGACTTCTTCAAGGAAGTAATATCACCTCCTTTCTTTCTTTGGAACAAACAAGTCAAACTCAAGACTTGACCGAGCACAGCACACCATCTGAAAAACTCTTTACGAGTTACATCACCCTTTTCTTTTCTTTGCATCTATTATATACACAACAAGAACAAGAATGTTCTTCCAATTTCCAACTTCCAACGTCAAAAGTTAACCAGCACATATAAAGTCAATACAGACAGAGGGATCAATCAAAGGAGAGCATCATATCTCTTTACTATTAATTAAAAAGGAGACCAAATTTGTAAAGAATCCATGGAAATGGAAACCATGAGCAGCATAGTGACAACAAATAGCAAAGATGAAGATGATGATGTTCCGCTTCCAGGGTTTAGGTTTCATCCTACCGATGAAGAACTTGTAGGGTTCTATCTCCGAAGGAAAGTTGGGAAGAAACCTATCAGTATTGAACTCATTAAACAGATCGACATCTACAAGTATGATCCATGGGATCTTCCAAGTAAGTCATACCACAGCTACCTACAAGATTATTTTCATATCCTTCACTTTTTCTATATATGGTATCAATAATAGTAGCTTAGGTTTTTAATTTGTTTTGGGTCTTAATTTTTCTCTTTTTTCCGGGGGTGGGGGGAGGGGGAACTTTCCGTGATCTGTATAATTTTATGCAGTTTCATAGTAGAATAATTGCCCAGCAAAACTAATAAAACTTGGCTACCTTTTGAGAAATGAAAACATAGCCGGTATTCATGCGATTATAGTATGATTTAGCTTGTAAAAGATAGTGCTTTTTTTTTTTCCTGCTATTTTCAATATTTTCTTTCCTGTAGTATGCTTCAAAACAAATCAAGATCCAGAAGATAAATCAAAGACTGCAAGAGAATAAGGTCTTTTCAACGACCAGTTTGGTGATATCACAACTTTCGAGAGTAAAGATACATTCTCTGTAAAATGATCCCTAAAAATGAGAAGTGATCGATCACACACAAGGTAGCTCGATGTATTTGTACAGGCCAACAAGAAATGACCTCCAATAATGAGAATACATCAGATACGAAGTAGCTTGATATATTTGCACCGGCCACAAGAAATTCAAATGCCTTTTTCTTTCTTCATAATTTTTGCTTTACCTTTCGGTTTCGCCATAAAGATTGCAAAGGCTTTCACTTTGACTTAATCGACGTAGAATAATTCACTAGAGCAGAAGAAGATTGGTTTTATTTAGTCTGAGCCTCCGAGGCTCCAAGCTAGCTATTGATTTTCTCAACCGCCGTTTGTTGAAGTTTCTTCTCTCTTAGTGGCAGTTCTTTAAAAATCACCAATGTCAAACAATCTTCCATTCATAGTTGAAGCTCTTGTTTTGTAGCGCTCTAGAACTTAGAAGTAGATTGTGGAAACTAAGTAGTTTGTGGAAACAATCTTCCATTCTTGTTTTGTATCCAGTTGATTCCACCGCATGCACATGCACATGCATATTCTTTCTTTCTTTATGATCCCTTGATCTTGTGCTGCTAATTAATTTACGGATAATTGTTAACTATTAAATTTTCAGAAGCGAGTAATGTGGGAGACAAGGAATGGTACTTCTTTTGCAAGAGAGGAAGAAAGTATAGGAACAGCATCAGACCGAATAGAGTGACGGGGTCCGGATTTTGGAAGGCCACTGGAATAGACAGACCTATTTACTCCGCCGGTGGAGAAGGTCGTGACTGTATTGGTCTCAAGAAGTCGCTGGTCTACTATCGTGGAAGTGCAGGAAAAGGCACCAAAACTGATTGGATGATGCATGAGTTTCGCCTTCCAGCTGAACATGACAATATCAAAAGCACCAAGCACATTGATGCTAAAAACATTGCTCAAGAAGCTGTAAGAACCTACCTGGCTTGCTTGCTACTGATCATGATCTCATTACAACTAATGGAATTTCATCATACTAGTACTAATAAATTCACTTTAGTTGCATTTTTATCTATACAGTGTTGTGTTCGTTGTAATATATACTAATATCATGGGATTTAAAAACTATGCAGGAAGTATGGACCTTGTGTCGAATATTCAAGCGCAATGTTTCGTATAGGAAGTGCACGCCCGACTGGAAAGAAATATCCGGCAAGCGACTGAACAATGCAGTCGATGCAAGCTCCAAAACATGCAGCATGGAGTTTGATAATGTTAGGCAAAGTTACATTAGCTTCAGTGCTAACGTTGCTCCAGCAATTACAAGACAGAATGACAAGAAACCCTTGATCAATAATAATAATAATAGTGTTCACGGGCTTGGCCACGTTGATATTACAAATCAGCTGCTGATGAGCCAGTTAAGCTCATTTTCTCAAGCTCCATCCTCAACTACTGCATCTTATGCAAGCTTTGCCAGTTCAGACGCGACGGATTTCTTGAAACATGGCGACTGGGATGAGCTGAGGTCAATGGTGGAATTTGGTGCCGGTCCAACGTTTTTCTAATTGCTATTCGCTTTGAAGATTAGTAACAGTACCCTAAATTGCCTTGTGACCTAAACTAAAAGTAATATAATAATGCTCGGCATTTATATATATGTTATGTAGAAATTAATTAATGTTTGAGTCTATAATCCCCCCCCCCCCTAGCTACTTTGATGTACAAATACTGATCTATTTAACCTTGATGGTATCCCGGCCCCTTCAGTTTTAGAACTTGATTAGCAGCCTCAAGTTATGTTTTATGTCCTTTTCTTTTCTGTGGATTTTGTGTGGTTGGTTTCATTTTAATTTTTAACTAATGTATGTCAGAAATGAGCCGGCAAAAGTATTGGTGTGCCTGGCTTGAATTGGTTTCTGGATACTTGTCCAACTCTCAACCTGACCTTTCCTTTCCTTGGACTTCTTCAAGCCTGCGTACGTTACTAGAACATTTATTGGCGTTATGAACTTAAATCCAAACCGAGTCTACAAATCATTCACTATAATACACCTTCTACACAAGTATCAATCCAATGATTTCTCTTGCATAATAATTTATTTATGAACTGAAAGCGGTAATGAACAATTTCTCTATAAAAGCAAGGATGGTTGTCACTATATAGAACTCTCCCTCTTTTGATACTTAATTAGTACAAAAAGAAATTTGCCAGAGCATGATACAAAAACTAGTTAACTGAATTTGGGTGCATTTATTGATTGCACGCATCAACTACCAAAAAGAATTAATGGCACATATCAATTACAACTTTTATTGGAAAATAAATTGTGTATGCAGACGTTCATATTCAATATTTGGACGTACGGGTTCAAAATAATGTGATGATATGATCTGCGCATGCTATGAGCCTTCAAAATCGATCATCTGTCTACGAGACTGGTCTGTCTTAAAATTCTCCATATATACATGCTTGACTTACATGAACGCTTGAAGCTTTGTTTTCATTTTATACCCAATTAATTAAGGTCGTTGTGATCAGTACGTATTTACAATTACAGAGATAAAGAAGTCAGTTATTAATAGAACACGACAAGTCATGTTCAGAATATATATGTGCAAGTAGATGAAGAGCATAGTATCTAGAAAGGAGGGCTAAATCAAATCGAACCCTTCACATGTATTAAGTCCATATCTTTGATGCATGCATTGATCTCTTGTGCTGTTAGTACTGTTGATGACTTTGCAGCTTTAGGTTGAAACTTATACAACGTTTGAAATTAGCTAGTACCGTTTGACTGTCTAATGTAACGTGTTTGGATAGAGTAGTATTATTTGAAAAAATATGCTTTATTTATAGGGTTAATCACATTTTATCCCCTTAAAGAATACCCCATTTCTCAGTTGACCCCCTAACCTTTAATTTTGCTCACTTAACCCCCTTTAGGACAAAATTGCCCTTGTATTACTTTGACTTTTTATTTATCTTGTTTTCCTTTCTTTTGTTTCTTTTTCTCTTTCTTCTTTATTTAATTCTTCCTCTTTCCTACAAAAAATTTCACCTTAATGATTGAAATTAAAAAAGAGGAATTGCAAAGATCTATTTTCTTCTTAAATGATTAAAAAAATATTCAAATCACTTTCCTAAAATACAATTTTTTTAGCCTTTCAATTCTTTTAATTTTGGATTTTCCTCCTTCCTTTCTAGTTTCTCATTTTATTTCCAAGAAAATATCATAAGATGAAATTGTTTTTCTTTCTTTTATTTCTTTTTCTTTTTCTCTTTCTTCTCTCTTTCATCCTTCCCAATAGAAATTCCATTTCAACGAAAATTTTTGTTTTGAGTTTATAATTGCATATTTCTGGGTGAAGGTTTAAAAGACATCAAAAACTAATTTTGATTTTTTGTATGATGCCACGTGTCACAAATTTCAATTGATGATTATTAATCAGGTCACAATTTCATCTTAAGATATTTTCTTGAGAATAAAATAAGAAACTATAAAGGAAAGAGGAAAATCCAAAATTAAAAGAATTGAAAGGCTAAAAAAATTATATTTTAGGAAAGTGATTTGAATATTTTTTTTAATTTTTTAAGGAGAAGATAGATCTCTACAATTCCTCTTTTTTAATTTCAATCATTAAGGTAAGATTTTTGTGGAAAAGAGGAAGAATTAAATAAAGAAGAAAGAGAAAAAGAAATAAAAGAAAGGAAAACAAGGTAAATGAAAAGTCAAAATAATGCAAGGGCAATTTTGTCTTAAAGGGGGTTAAGTGAGTAAAATTAAAGGTTAGGGGGTAAACTGAGAAATGGGGTATCTTTTAAGGGGATAAAATGTGATTAACCCTTATTTATATCATAAATATATTTTCAAATCGACTTTTTATTTTTGTAACTACATTTTAATGTTAATTACTTGCATCACATCAAAAAGTATTATAGTATTAATTTAACAAATTAATTTAAATAATATTCAATCCAAATAGTGGATTTAGTTGGAGTTTGTATATATTGCAATCGAGCTAGTGAGATATTGGTCTAGAAAACTACATATGAATTTCTTCCAAGTATATCGCGGGTTCCTTGTAATTTTATAAAAACAAAAAAAAATTGCATGTCACTTTTAAAAACTGGTATTTTGTATTTCTTTTCAAACTCTGGACTCCATATATTTAATTTTTAGCTATAATTAACTTTTACTTTCAAAGGTTTACAAACTTAAATACTAGAATCAAAGTTGCAATTTTCAGATTCCAAAGTGTGAATTTGGACTTGGGGCTTATTATCTTGAATAATTTTTCTTTCTTAACTAAATATGTAAACTGATAGTTTCTTCCTGCTAATCTCCGGTTCTAACCACTCAAAGAGAAAAAAGAACGAATACAGTCTAACTAGGTTTAATGAGAGAGAGAGATGGTTTCTTTAGAGTTTATAGGTGAAGTTTCGCATTATATCATCTCTTCTTTGATCATTGGAAATTGACTGGACCCTTGTCTCGTTAGTCAAAATATTTGAAATCCATAGCTTTGTTATGCTGCATGTGGATTGAGGGTTTTGATGAAAGATTTGAAATCTTTTTGAATTTTTTGAAGTTTTTTTGTGCCTTTAGGTTGTTTAGAGCTATTCAGGTTTGTAATGCAATTATTATTTGAACTTACTTTGAACACTACAATAATTAGTGATTTACAAATCTAAATACTTTTCGAATAATCTACACAATCAAGAATTTCAAATACTTCGTCAAATCTCTGAATCTGAACACAACTACAACTTTCTCTTTTTGCTTCACGTGTTTCAATTTTTTGAACTTTGTAATGGTACTTCAATTATTGTAATAACACTCTAGCTCTATTCTATTTATTTTTTGCAAAAATACATGAAAGATATGGAGTTACATTATTATTAAAAATGGCAGCGCCTATAATATTGTGCTACTTTGTTTACTACTAATTATCCATTTGAAATTGCAGTAGGTTATTAAAAAATAATTTACTCAATAGTACTTTGAATAAAAGTACTTAGTGAGTGTTTAAGTGTGTTGTTTGGATGCATGCATATGAGTGCTTATTGCATTGGCTAATGTGAACTTATAAATCTTGTAAACATATTAACGTATTTATAGGACAAAATGATTAGATATTATGTTTTATTCTTTAAAACGCAGAAACTATTCTAAAACACCAAATTTAATTTTTTTTTGGTTAAAAGTGCTTTTTAACACTAAAAGAAATTTATGGGATAATATTTTTACTTCTATCATTCAGAAGTATTTGTTTTAACAAAATCACCACGCTCCCAAACAGGATCATAATACATTTGCGCCGGTTTAAATTTGGGCCACTATTTGTCGTTAACTCCTAGTATTGGATGTGATAGGTTGGTTTTTAAAACCAATACAGTAACACGGCCCATATCTCCGTCCATACCCGTTTTCAAAATTTTTATTTTTCCCGTTAAAATTTTGCACAAGGCACACCAGCAGAGTAATCGTTGGATGCTGGTTCGGCTTTCTGTTTTCTGGTGCCTGCATTTATCGTCGAAAGGTAATCTTTGACACCCATATCTATGTCCGGCGGTCTATTTTAGCATTTTTTACCGTCTGGGCTTCTCTCAAAATTGAATCCTTCCTATGGAAAATCTTCAGATTAAATTTTTTGGGCTTCTCTCAGATGAAGTGGCCCTTACTGGGATAGTTTTGGTTCATAAGATTGATATTGTATTAAATATTCGCATCTCAGTTTGTAGAAATTATTAAATTTGTCGAAGTTAGGTTATACGGAAAAGTTATCAACTTTCTTGATCTGTCGGCTGTGGCGGATTTGAGGAAACTTCTGCTAGATGCCAATTCTAGGAATTCCCAAAAAAAGGGGAAAATCAAATAAAAGAAAAGGAAAAAGCTTCTGCTTACTTCCTTTTAGGGTAGCAATATAATAATGTTGATTCTCTAAATCTCTTCCCGGGGCCTATATGTAAATTGCTGTTCGTTCTTGGAGAATTATAATAGTATCTGTACGAGCATAGAAGATAAGACTAATGTGGATGGTAGAACGGATCCGTGATTTTTATTTATATGTTGTAAGCAGAGTGTATTAATAGCCGACCTCTTTCTTTCTCTCTGCAACAACAGTTATCTAGACAGGTCATTATGGTTGTATTGGTAGTTTTGCAGCATTACTATAATCAAATATATATTGGAGGTGGATAAGGGTTGCACTATAGGAAAAATACCTCTAACATAAAAGCCTTGTGATTATTAGCTGGAACTAAAGGCCCTTGGATTAGTTTTGGGAAGTAAAGTAAATTCATGAAGATGGTGAAGTATGGTATGGATGACAGTCGGCCTGACAGTTCTTTCCTTGGTGAGCTGGTTAAGAGATTGGGTATGTGTCATGTTGAAGAGGATATGAGCTGAAGCCAAATGTAATAGGGATGCTTGAGCTTTCTTTGCTGTTTTTGTGAATGTAATAAGGATAGTAGTTGTTTGAATATCTAAATTGAAGAACCCAATAAGCATTGATTGAATAGCACTATAGGTTGGAATTGAGCTCCCAAATGTGAGAAATTAGAAAAATGATCCAGAACCTGAAAATTTTTGAAAGTATTAAGAAAGCAAACTTAGTTGCTGTGCATGCTATTAGCATTACATTTAAGTAAGATTATAAAATTGGGACCTTCACAATGAAGCTTCTTAGCATCGATATAAGTTAGTTCATCTTGTAAAGTGTGTACTACTGATCCACTATTTCAGTTTTGGGTATAGCTTGAAAATAATTAAACTATGCAACAAGTTGGCAAGATTATGTATGTTTGTCCTATTTCATGCCTTTCAATCTTGCTTGTCTGTGGTTTTTTCTTTTCAATAGACTTAGAGTTGTGTGGATGAGGACGGGAAGCACAATTGACTTTAAAAGTGGCATGACTTTTTTAAGGTTCTATGCCTTTTTGCTGCGTTTAGGTGTTTTGACCTTTGAAATGAGGCATTGGAAGAGACCAGTATTCTAAAATTTTCAAGATAATTGGATACTTGAATTTGTTTTGATAGATGGGCTTAATAGGATATTGATAATGTCTTTTGTGCATTTTAACTTGTTTTTCTTTCTTCTTCTGTGTAAGACACTTCCAATAAGCCACAATTGTAAACTCTCTTTGCTATATTTGTGCTCTCATGCATGCTACATGGATGAGCTTTATAGATGGCTCCTATAGTTACGTCATTTTGTTCATTAACTGAAATATGACTGGAGTGAATAACAGAAATTATCTAGGGAATCTCTACATACTGTTAAATTTCAGCTTTAAACATCTTTTAATTTGTCTGAATTTTGTCCCATCTCCTGTGTTCATATTAGAATTACTTCCTGACTTGGAGTAGTCTCTGAATCAGATGGTGGATCCTCGGTGGATCACCTTCATTATAGTGCTTCCTTGTCTTGTGGGAGTACTTGATGCTAGTGCTGGTGATGCTGACCCCTTATACAGGTAATCTTTCCCCATTTCTTTATTATCGCTATGAAAATTTACATCACATAAATTTTCTTTTTTTTTCTTTGATCTAAAACATCACTCCTTGCAGCTGAAGTCCTTCGAAGAGAAGTCTTTGATATCACTTTAGTTCAAAGAAAAGTAATACCAAAAAACCCTTATCCTTGAATCCTAATTTAGAAGATAGATGTGCAGGACACTTTTTGAAAATTTTTGAAGAGTAACCTACTCTTTTCATTAATTATTCATCCATATAATACAATTCGTTGCAAGTGTTTATGGTTCTGAAGTTGATTGAAGTGATGAAAAAAATGGTTCCATGTCATTAGTATTTTTGCGTTTTGTCCAGTTTCTTACTGGAATTAAATTTTATTGTGCTTCTTTCGTCATATGGGCTTTTTTCATGTATGTCATTCACAAGCTTTGAGATGCTACAAGTTTCTGGCATGGTAGCATGTACAATGCAGTTAAAATAGGACACTGCTTTGTGTTATTATATGCATTTTCTATCTCTTTTGTTTTACCAATAAGTTAAGTCCAGTTATTTAGAAAGATGAGTGTTATTTTGTCATGCTTCCTCACGGATGGTGTGAGTTTCTCTGAGCACTTGCTAGCCTTGTCATGCTGGACTACTTTCTGCAAAATTAGAAGAATGTAGGAAATGCAATTGAAATACATATATTGAATTTCTTGAGGTGCGTTTGTTTTGAGGGATTCAGGGATTGTGTCAGAGAATGTGAAACTACAGGATGTGTCAGAGAAAGATGTTTTACAAATTGTAAATTCCTGTTGAATGGTTCTTCAATTGATGGCCCATGGTATATGCAAGAACCTCTTTTCTTGCATTGGAGACAATGGGATTGCCAAAGTGATTGCCGCTACCACTGCATGGTTGAGAGAGAAAAAGAAAGAGCAGCAGTTAATCAAGGGCCTGTCAAATATCATGGTAAATGGCCCTTCCGACGTCTCTATGGGTTTCAGGTTTGTAATATTTTGTACTTTAAGACCTAATACAACAAAAAAATCTGGAGATGGAAGGAAACTTAATTATCTTCTATATTAAATTTTGCATTTTTTAGAACATGCAATCTGCCCTCCTGAAGTGTAGTTGCTTCTTGCATTTCTCTGTGAAACTGTTAATTCTACTGAATCGTTCCATTTAAGTATTGAATTGTAAGAGTTAACAGCCATATCTAAATTGCATTCAGGTACTTGATGAAATCAGTGGGACTCTTTATAAATTAATTTACAATTTTTACCCTGTTAACATTAGATGACAGTTATTAATCCTCGGTAGTTACAGGTATGCTTAGTGCAGAACTAACCAATTTCTGAAAGCAAGTCCTGTGGTTTGTATGGATGTTTTTTAGCGACAACTTAATCTTTTCATTAATCGTGTTCCACAGCATTAGTAATTTTGAGGTTTCATAGATTTCAAGGGGGCGAGTAAATGCAATTGATTGTTCACGATGTGGATGGGAAATGAAAATATTGTTCAGAGGGAAGCTGCCTGTGACCCTTGTTTTTCTTTTTGCATCTGAATAAGTGTCTTTTGTGGTTCAGGAGCCTGTTTCTGTAGCCTTTTCTGCCCTCAACCTTGCAATGCATTTCCATGGTTGGTTGTCCTTCTTCATCCTTCTTCACTACAAGCTGCCGCTAAAGCAAGACAAGCAACCATATTATGATTTTACTGGCCTTTGGCACATCTATGCATTATTATCCATGAACTCATGGTTCTGGAGTGCTGTTTTCCACAGTCGGTGAGTGACTACTTGGGGCAGAGAGTGCATTCTCCTATTACGCATCTTAATCTCTTCATTTTCATTGGGCTGTTTGTGTCACTGACCACTGATCCTGTACAAGTTGCGCAGGAGTATTTGGTTAGCAGATACCACAGCTTTTATTGCACCAACAATTTAACTATACATGTTGACCTGTTTATGCACAGGGATGTGGTGTTAACAGAAAGGCTGGACTACTCATCAGCAGTGGCCTTACTTGGATACTCTCTTATTTTGGCCATATTAAGAAGTTTCAACGTTAGGGATGAGGCTGGCAGAGTCATGGTTGCTGCACCTCTTCTTGCCTTCATAACCACCCATATATTGTACCTCAACAACTACAAAATGGACTATGGTATGAACCACCCGGTTTTGGTTTCCCTACCAAGTTCACCTGCATTTTGTTGCTATCAGTTTCTCTGGCTTGAAACGATTATAACTTATGTTTTTTTTTTACCTTTTCAGGTTGGAACATGCAAGTATGCGTTGTAATGGCTGTCACTCAGCTTGTTGTTTGGGCAGTGTGGGCTGGCATGACTCATCATCCTTCGCGCTGGAAGTTGTGGATTGTGGTTGTAGGAGGTGGTCTGGCAATGCTTCTGGAGATATATGATTTCCCTCCATACAAAGGATATGTTGATGCACATGCTCTTTGGCATGCCGCAACTGTCCCTCTTACCTTCATTTGGTGGAGTTTCATCAGGGATGATGCTGAATTCCGAACATCTAACCTCATCAAGAAGGTCAAATAAGTAGAGTAGGTTTTGCAATCTGGTGTCCTTCCGAGTCATGTGAATTGTGACAGCTTGATGAGGCTTAGCTTGGATCGGTGGAACAGCATTATTCTTTCTCTGAATTCTTTTCAATTAATGTCCCTTCCACAACATGGATGGGATGCTTCGTTTCTGGATGAATATCTTGTTGCCAACTTTGTCATATATAGCAAACGGGAAGGCTGGTTGCATCTTTGTCAGTTTTGTTGGAGATGCATTACAGACTTGAAAAGCAAAAATGTTGCGTTCAATTGCCTGCCTTGGGTTTGAACCACAGTTAACTTATAGTCTTTGGCGGCCCTCTTGGTCTTGACAAAACTTGCTCTTGACAAAACTTGCATGTCAAGGTCTCTATCGTATAGAGCATGTCATAGATGCTGCTGCCAAATTGAGCCTTGTTTTACTACGTGACAAAAATAATAGTATGATTCACGTGGAGTGAGGGCACGAAAATACTATAGAGAGAATTGCTTTTCGGGTCTTGCAAGAAGGTATACGTAAAAGATTCAACGTAAAGGGTGGCGGTATAGCTATGCGAAACAGAGTGAAAGAAAAATAGGAGGCGTAGGTAGGATTTAGAGCCGGATGCTTGTTTGACCAGACCAGAATTTCTCAAGCTTGGAGCGCAAGTTATACAGCCGCCGCCACCTTTTGTTCCTTGGGGTTGGCAAAATGGTACTATATGGATAATAATATTCGAATTTGTTGAGGATGTTTGACACAAGACAAGAATTCGCGGTGCTTGGAGCCCAAGGAAAAGATTCCAGCCCAAGTAAGACCAGAATTTCTCTACACCACCACGTTCCTATGCCCTTCAACTGGAGTGAAAAATTATACTGCTACTACTGCTTAATAAGAAAAAGAAGAAGATTTTCCACCTGCTTAATAAGACAGTAGTACTAGTCTGTCTGTTTTTAATGATAATTATCATTAATACTTCGTCAGTAGATGCCACAAAAAAGATCATTCAACAAATCATTTGTTGGAACGTGCACGCTTGTCTTTTTTTTTTGGGGGGGTTTTTTCCTTTCAATATTCACTGCGGGTTCAAGCAAAATCGTGTCAAATTACTATACAACATTCTCTTCAATTTTTGGTAAGAAAACTCACTGCCACCTTTCTTCTGATTACCTAATGGATCCATTGACCAATGTCATCGTTCGTTCTGTCCCCCCAAAATAAAAAGCCAAAAAAAAAAAAATTAATAATAAAGAAGAGTTCATTGACCAGATTATTTTCACCGGAATTAGTTAGTAACTAGGCTTTGACCTGAAACAAAAAGGAGGAGGAAATCCGATGCAACGCAAGCTATTATTTGTCTTCCTTTTTACAAGTATTTGATTCTACTGACAACAACAATACCGGTGGGGAAATACTTGTAGAATCATCTAAACCCTTTATATAGTAGTAGCTCCAGTACTAGGACCAGGGCTTTAAGAGCTGAGAGTGGTGAGGATTAGTGGTCTCAACCGCCAAAGCCAACCGAGAGCCGCCGCCGGCGTCGTCTTCTTCTTCGTCTTCTCTTTCTTGTGTAAGTCTTTTCGATCGTCTACGTTCTCTTTTTTATACTTTTGAGCCGTTTCTCTTTCGCTGAAACATTGCAGCTGTTTATGTAGTTTTACGTTTTACCTCTCTCTGTTCCCCATGGCGATTTAGTAGGAGATTTTGGATAACTTTATTTGGTTATTGACCTAAGCATCTTAGATTTCATCATGTATTTACCGGTAAAATTTGGATGATAATTATTTTTTGCGTTCTGAAACTTGATTGTACACGTCCGATAGTTGACAACATGCTTGCTTCTCATCAGATCAATGTTTTTCTTTTTTCTTTTTTTTTTTTCGATCGTTGAGCTGTCTGTTCGCTGATACGTGAATGAAAACGTGCTATTTTAGTTTAATTTAGTTTCGGAGCTGTAACCTTTTTCTTTTTTTTTCCCTTTTCCCGTTTAATTAGCTAAATTATGATGCTGTGTTTGGGGACTACTTTCTCTTAGTTAGAAATCACTATAGTTGAACGTTACGTACTTCTAAATTCTAATTTTATTTATCTAATTTATCTATTGTAATTATCGACTAATTTATTTTTAGTATTATATTATTGACGCCTTGACAGCAGTCCTTGTTAACTTAGAATATTTAGCTCAAGGACCAGATTCTTTCATCCGATTTTTATGCTAATTCCTACGACTTTTTCACATTAAATTGGTGTTGCAGTACTTACCGGGCAGACCACATGAGAAAAGTCTGCAATCTGGCTTTCGTCTTCTGTTGGAAGTGTTTACAGTAGTATTTGATTGTCTGTAGTCTTCAAGATTTGTTTGAGTTCACAACTTTTGCTATTTTATCGATTTTTTATTTTTTTTGAGATTGCCAGCTTATTTAGGTCTAATAATTTGTCATTGATGTCCTAATTTCTGATACTTATTATCGACTGTTAGGCATTTGGAGGATCACAGGGACAAATAAAAACGTGTCAAAATGGTAAGTGTGCCACTTATTTCAATCCCCTAACAGCCTTGTAGGTTGCTTAAACATTTTTGTGACGAGAAACAATGTTTGAAATTTGCAGGTGAAGTTCACAGCTGAAGAGCTTCGTAAGATTATGGACTTGAAGCATAACATTCGTAACATGTCTGTTATTGCTCATGTCGACCATGGTATGAAGTTCTTCTCAGAGTTTTGTTCATCTGTTTGTTGTAATTGTTTTATGATTAAAGCTTTTCATGAACTTGCTCTCAAAGATTGTTGCTACATATATATACATTGGTAGATATAATAGTCTTTTTCCTTTTTTCCTAATTTCATGTTGATGCTCAATTTGTTGCCTGGACCTACTGTTAAATTTTGGTTCCTTGTAGGGAAATCTACTCTTACGGACTCCCTTGTTGCTGCTGCTGGTATCATTGCCCAAGAAGTTGCTGGTGATGTTAGAATGACAGATACTCGTGCTGATGAAGCTGAGCGAGGTATTACCATCAAGTCCACTGGTATCTCACTGTACTACGAGATGTCTGATGAGGCTCTGAAGAACTACAAGGGAGAACGACAAGGGAATGAGTACCTGATCAATCTTATTGATTCTCCCGGCCACGTTGACTTCTCGTCTGAAGTCACGGCTGCTCTTCGTATCACTGATGGAGCACTTGTTGTGGTTGATTGTGTCGAAGGTGTGTGTGTTCAAACAGAAACTGTCCTGAGGCAAGCACTAGGTGAAAGGATTCGACCAGTCTTGACGGTAAATAAGATGGATAGGTGTCTCCTTGAGCTCCAGGTTGATGGAGAAGAAGCTTACCAGACATTCCAAAGAGTCATTGAGAATGCAAATGTTATCATGGCTACATACGAAGATCCCCTCCTGGGTGATGTCCAGGTCTACCCGGAGAAAGGTACAGTTGCTTTTTCTGCTGGGTTGCATGGTTGGGCTTTTACTCTTACCAACTTTGCCAAGATGTATGCCTCCAAATTTGGTGTTGATGAGTCCAAGATGATGGAAAGGCTCTGGGGGGAGAATTTCTTTGACCCTGCAACCAGAAGATGGACCACCAAAAATACTGGCTCCCCCACCTGCAAGCGTGGTTTTGTTCAGTTCTGTTATGAACCTATCAAACAGATAATTAACACCTGCATGAATGATCAGAAAGATAAGCTGTGGCCTATGTTGCAGAAGTTGGGTGTCACCATGAAGTCTGAAGAGAGAGAGTTGATGGGGAAGGCCCTGATGAAGCGAGTAATGCAGACCTGGCTTCCTGCCAGTAATGCTCTTCTGGAAATGATGATCTTCCATCTCCCATCTCCTTCTAAAGCTCAAAGGTATCGCGTTGAGAACTTATATGAAGGACCTCTTGATGATCCTTACGCTAATGCTATAAGAAATTGTGATCCTGAGGGACCTCTTATGCTCTATGTTTCCAAGATGATTCCAGCATCTGATAAGGGTAGATTTTTTGCTTTTGGTCGTGTATTCTCTGGCAAGGTCTCAACTGGTTTGAAGGTAAGAATTATGGGTCCCAACTATGTCCCTGGAGAGAGAAAGGACTTGTATGTTAAGAATGTACAGAGAACTGTTATTTGGATGGGTAAGAAGCAGGAAACTGTCGAGGATGTGCCATGTGGGAATACTGTAGCTATGGTAGGTTTGGATCAATTTATCACCAAGAATGCCACTTTGACCAATGAGAAGGAAGTTGATGCTCATCCTATCAGAGCAATGAAGTTCTCTGTGTCACCTGTTGTGCGCGTGGCCGTGCAGTGCAAGGTTGCATCAGACCTTCCCAAGCTGGTTGAAGGTTTAAAACGTTTGGCAAAATCCGACCCTATGGTTGTATGTACTATTGAGGAGTCTGGGGAACATATTATTGCTGGTGCAGGAGAGCTTCACCTTGAAATATGTTTGAAGGATTTGCAAGAAGATTTCATGGGTGGTGCTGAAATTTCAAAGTCTGATCCAGTTGTGTCCTTCCGTGAGACTGTACTAGAAAAATCTTGCCGTGTTGTTATGAGCAAGTCACCCAACAAGCACAATCGCCTTTACATGGAAGCCAGGCCCATGGAGGATGGTCTTGCTGAGGCCATTGATGATGGGCGTATTGGTACAAGAGACGATCCAAAGAATCGCGCTAAGATTTTGTCTGAAGAGTTCGGGTGGGACAAGGACCTTGCGAAGAAAATTTGGTGCTTTGGTCCTGAGACTACTGGCCCCAACATGGTGGTTGATATGTGTAAGGGAGTACAATACCTGAATGAAATTAAAGATTCTGTTGTTGCTGGATTCCAGTGGGCTTCCAGGGAAGGTGCATTGGCTGAAGAAAACATGAGGGGCATATGCTTTGAAATTCGTGATGTTGTCCTTCATGCTGATGCAATTCACAGAGGTGGAGGTCAGGTTATTCCCACCGCTAGAAGGGTTATATATGCTTCCCAGCTTACTGCGAAGCCGCGGCTTTTGGAACCTGTTTATTTGGTAGAGATCCAAGCTCCTGAGCAAGCTCTTGGTGGCATTTACAGTGTTCTGAACCAGAAACGGGGACATGTGTTTGAGGAATTGCAGAGGCCCGGTACACCACTTTACAACATTAAGGCATATCTTCCCGTCATTGAGTCGTTTGGGTTCTCAAGTAGCTTGAGAGCTGCTACTTCAGGCCAGGCTTTCCCACAAAGTGTGTTTGATCACTGGGACATGATACCATCTGATCCATTGGAATCTGGAACCCAAGCAGCTCAGCACGTTGCTGTTATTCGCAAGAGAAAGGGTTTGAAGGAGCAGATCACCCCACTCTCTGACTATGAGGATAAACTGTAAGGTGATTTGGAAGCGAGTATAGTAGCATGTCAACTCGGAGACTATACTTTTATTTTGTTTTAACAATTTGCACTTATCCTGAAGTCCTGCAGGTTGCTTTACTTTTACATGCCTATAGCGACAAGAGAGTCTTTTGATTTTAAAATTTTTGTTCCTTGAATTAGCATCAATTATAGCGATTTATGCTAAGTGGTGGTTGTGTATCAATTATGGGTAAAATTGTTAAAAAGTTTGGATCATGAAAGATGTGGACCTATCTCGGCCTAGATTATTTATTAGTGAGTGCATTCTGGCCTGTGGCCATCCAATCCGCCCTCCGGTTGCAAAACTACCGCCAAACCTGAGAGCTAAGCGGAATCCTGCTATTTACACCATGCATTAAATTGACTATTGGCATTAAATTGACTATTGGTTTTAAAACAGGCAAAGACGTGAGGATCAAAAATCAGACTTACTATGTTTGCCAGGTAAAACATGTAACAGCAGAGGTTCCTTCATTTTCTTTCACAAGATTGACACTACTACGTTCACCTAAAAAAATACAAATTCCAGCAAATCAAAATTTAAGGAGAACGAGCTACAAGTCAGTGATATAGAGATCACTTCGGTCAGCATTGACTTTCTATATAGTAGTTGGACGGCGACATAAATTCAGGTCCAAGACTCGTCAATCTCTGTGTTCAGATTTTTTTTTCGCCGATAGCTTGCCAACAGCTGCAATGTAGGCCTGAGGATCAATCTTTTCTGCATGCTTTTTCTTCCCAAACTCCTTCACCTTTTTCTGCATCACAACCAAGGTCAGATAATGAATGACGCTTGTGTGGTGAAGTCATCCAGTCCAGGAGAAATGTTGATGCAGTCAAATAAAAGCATTACCTTCAAAGACAAGGCAATGGCGGACACATCATCATGCCTGTCGGCATTGGGAGAATGCGAGCCATGTTTCTTCACTTCCTGTCAATATGAGCACATAGCAATATGTGAGAATTCTCACATTTAGAATGCAGAGGTTAACCTAAACTAAGTGATAAGCAGCATATGCCACTACGAAAACCTCCGGTGGAATGAATGCTTCTTCACGCCGTCTTTTATTTTCAGCTGTCTTCTCTGCCTGTTTTTCCTGCTTTTCTTGCCACTTCCTTGCCAATTTCTTCTTATCAGTCAAAAAGTATTCACCACTTTCCAGCTGTAGATCAATCTGAAAAAATTGAAAAACAAAACATAAAATGGATAGTTGGGTACACGTGAATCACCTTAAGCAGGGAATGAAAGTGAAGATCTACAATGAAATTAATCAAATTAGACTGCAGGAAAATCGTCTTAGCATTGGCTTTTCTCTGCAGTGGATGTGCATCATGTGCCCCAGAGTCGATAAACACTGCAGACAGTTGCTTTATAACCATTTGCAGCTTATCATTCATCACCGAGACTATAAGTATGCAACTATCATTTTACTCATCATTTATCTCAAACAGGTATATGGTACTGAGCAAACATAAAAGAGGGGGGTTCAGCGGACTCGATGCACACTAAAATTCATTGAACCAATAGTGTTCTATCAACAAAACCAAAAAGAAATCTCTTTATAGAAGCAAAATCAAGTCTTCACAAAATGTCTATCCATGTAGGTTCTTGCTTTAACAACTCAACTCACCTTACTGGATTGCTGTGGTGGAGGGAATGGAGTATATGGCTTCTTCTCTTTTGATTTAACTTTCTTTTGTTTAACATTCTTCCTAAAAATGACATTGAGGAAAAATACCATAATAAATCAAATCTGAGATTGAGTAACAAGAGAACAAGCTGACATGAATAAATCATTGCTTACTTTTTAAATGTTGGAAGAAATCTATCCCAATTCTCATTTGCAAGTGCTGGATCTTTTGCAAGCTCGCACTTCAGCATGAGGATCTATCACGAATGAAGGTTGGACAGGAAGTACATAATGAGATTCTCAAGTACAAACCAACAAAGAACAACCAAGAAATTCAGCAAATTCACCTTGATAAACTGTTCAGGAGTCAAACCTTGATATGATATAGTGGATGCATTTTGTTGAGAATACAGTCCTCCACAATCCTCCTAACTTGTTTCAGACCTTTAAACGAGCCCATAGCAGCAACAGTGTTCCCCTACACATTTCAAAGATTCAAAGCTTTGAACTAATGACTTTCACTTTGACAAGAACAGGTCAAGTTGCATGATGAAAACAGAGACTGATGGTAAATTGGGGTTAGATGGAAACCTGGACAAGAATATAGCAGCCAGTCAAGATCTCTAGCGCCTGTATTGCAATTTTATAATTAGCAACACAGCATTAGCATTTAAAAAAGCAGAATTGCAATCCATCAGAGCTAATTTTTACCACAAACCTTCAGTGTTGAAGAATTTGGGCCCACTAGATGTTGCCGTCGTTTGACAAACCTTTCCTGCAACAATCATAAAAAAACTGATTTGACAAGGTCTTTGTGTGCAGAAAATATGCAGCTTAATGTGATTAGGTCTTTTAGCTTTGACAGCACCAGAAACTGATAAAATGTTGAGGTTCAAAATCTATTTGTCTTAAAACGTCATAATCCTTTCTCCTTATCTTTACATTCTCTTTTGCTCAAGGGAAGAGGGGAATAGTAACTGCAAGATACTGATATGAGACACGGTGCAAGTGTCTTTGAAAATTCTAGCACTTCCATTTTAATGGCCTATATGTTATTTAAGTTTGAGCCACAATACATAAGAATTATGTAAAAAGATCCGAATGCCATACAAAACATGAGATATGCATATCATCAGCAATAACTTTCAGCAGATCAGACAATACGAACCTTATTCCTAACCAAGTTGCCAATCTTGATGATATCACACTGCATCTCATCATTCAATATCTTAATTGCCTGTAATTTCAGAAACGTTGCACATGAACTTATGCATCAGTTGAGGTCAAATACCAGAAATAAAATTTCGGCACAGGAGAATATTTATTGGCGGTGTGATCCTCCAGGATTATACCGATGTTGTGCATGTGCATAGCCGTTAATGAGAACAAATATTGCACCTAATAATATATCTAAGACCCAAAGCCAATAAAAAGTAGTTCCTTACACCAAACTAGTGTAAAGTAACAGAAAAGGAAGAGATTGCCAACAGACCTGAGGTGCAGGAACACTTCTTGACAGAAGTTTAATGAGGTCCCTGGCTTTAATGATGATGTAGGGATCCCTAGTCTTTCTAGTTGTTGAAACCGTCATGCATCCTTCAACCTGACCGCACAAACAGCCCCAAAGAAGCCAACCGAGGAAAAAATGAGTAAGATACAAACAAGAGGTAACAGGGAACCATATGGCTCAGTCGAAATGAAAAACGTTACAAATAGCAGAGGCTAACAAGTGGTATACTCTATCCACAAGAGCCAAGCAAACTAATTCCCCAAAGAAGCTAAACAAACAATTCATACGAGCTCAAGTAGTAGAAAACAGAAGACTAATTACAAACCCCTCCCCCGGGGATAATAGACTCACCAAGTTGAGCTCGCATGCAACCCCAAACTCCTTGAGAGCACCTTTTACGATGGGCCAGCATTCTTGCAGATATTTTTCTGCAAAATTCACCAACAATTACAAAAATAACCCAACAACAGTGACTGCTCAGTATCGGGGGACCTCTGTAATTAGTAGTAAAGTAATTTTGAGGAGAAGAGAATAGAGAGACCTCTGTACTGAGGGAAGAGAGTGGAGAAAGAGCTGACTTCAAGCATGCCGGTCTCGTTCCAGGAAGGATCAAACTTGTCTATCTTCCAGTGATCGATGGATTCATCGTCCCAGGGTTTTGGCTTATCGTGCTTGCCCTTGTGCTTTCTAGGCTTCGCCTCCGCCTTTCGCTCCTCCTTCTCTTCCTCCATCGCCATTCGCTCCTCCTTCTCTTCCGCCATCGCCGCCCGCCACCCAGCTGCCTTTTGGAAAGCCCCCCTATCTACCAATCCAACCCTGGATTCCCCCCGCGGGGTTTTATTTTTATTAGACTTCGAAACTCATCAAAAGACTCGGGTACGGAGTACTTTACTTATTACTTTAACATGAGCTAAATTACGATTTTAACCCCACCACCCCTTGAAATTACACCCAACGAGGTGTTGGAGCAAAACGACGCAGTTTTCTATTATTATTATTATTTTTCCTTCTCTCTCTACTAGTTTGCTGAATACGCCGCGCCTGTGACTGTAAGAAGAAGGAGATTCAGAATTGAGTCCGAAAAGAAAAGAGGCGAATTGCTGAACTTTTTTTTCTTTAAAAAAAATTTTTTTTGATGGAGCGCAAGGATAATAATCAAGCAAAGGCTCCCCAAGGTTAGTCTATAAAAATGGTCTCCAACGCTTAATCTTTTCTTTTCTGGTTTTTTGTTATAAAAATTCTTGTTTCATATAGTTATCCGCTTCATCTTCGAGGTGCAGGAGAAGCTGCTAGAATATTAACAGAATTTCTGGAGGTTGCTATCACCTGCATAATTTTCCTCAAAGGAGTTTATCCACATGGTACTCCAAAAAAAACCGAACAAAGTTTTTTTTTTTTTTTGACGTTTTTCAATGCCGAATGAATTGCTTCACTGAGTAATGGTAAATTTGTGTTGGGGTTTGAAAATGGAATGATTCTTCGAAAAGGGGCTTTCGAGAGGCGGAGATACATGAATGTGGTGGTTCACAGAGCCAGACATCCTCAGCTTAGAGATTACATCCATTCCTCTGTCAATGGACTTCTTCCCTTCATACAAAAGGTTTTTTTTTTTTTTTTTCCTCTAGTTCACTCACCCCTGCAAAAGAAGAATAAAAATGGTTTATGTATCGTCTTTTTTTGTTAATTTATTTGATGGGGGCAGCTTAGGCTGTGTTTGGATTGCATTTTTCATGGGAAAATTACTGTAGCGATTTGATGTACGTGGGGAAAAAGGTAATAGGAAAATGTGATCACAAAAAACGACGTAATTTTTCGACGGAAAATCGCAATCCAAACAAGGCCTTAAATTTCTACGTTTTTTAAACTGAGGGAGACTGTGCTAAATTTGAGAAATTTCTAATTTTGTGATGAATTTTAAAAAAATTCTACAAAAGGGGTGATTTTGGTAATGAATTCCGTCCGGGGGTCTTCGCATCTCGCATTCGCGAAATGCGAGCTCTACTTATTGAGCTCGCATTCCGCAAATGCGAGCTCTAATTTAATGTTTCTTTTGAACTCCTAGTTTGCTGGTTCAGACTTGCGGCTTTGAAACTTTATCTACTTCAGTTGCTGTTTGGTTGTCTTTGTTTGGCCGCAAGTTCTGATCTGCTGAGATTTGTGTTTATAATCAATAACCCTGGTTTCATTTGAAGTGTTCAGTGTTAAGGGGTATTTGGGGTGATAGGTTCACTAGTTTTGTTTGAAGCTTTGCATGATTTTTCTGCATCGAAATTTGCAGAAGCATTGTTGTTGAAGAAAAAACTGTTCTTTGATGCTCGCATGATCCTTTCATCTAATTTGTTTTGTGCTTAAACATAAGGATTTTTGCGGCTAAAAGATGGAAAATGTTTAGAATTTTTATTACTATAGTCTAAGTGTTAGACTGTTATCAGACACCATAAAGGCTGTGCCGCGAGCCTGCTGCCGAACCATCTTGCATGAAGTATTTTCAATATTTGCATGATTTCCTCCTTGTCTTGGCTCTCAGTGAGCTCGCATTCCGGGAATGCGAGCTCCAATTCGAGCTCGCATTTGCGGAATGCGAAGACCCCTATTTGCAGAATACACTCCAAGAATCGCCCTCGTTGTAGAATTCTTTTTTTTTTCCATCATAAACTAAGAATTCACCCTGCTAAATTTGCCATGCAGGGATTGGTGGAGAGGGTGGTGGTAATTTTCTTTGATAATGAGGATTTCCCCATTGAGAGATTTGTTTTCAAGGTTAATTTAAACCTTTCCTACGGTTCCAAGGTGGAACAATCTGACCTGGAGTTTTCTCTTAGATCATTCTTGATCAAGCTTCCTGTTTCTGAGTCTCTTACTAAGCTTCTTCCCCGAGGTGAGTCTGGATTCTTTCTTTCTTTTTTTCTTTTTTCAAAATTTGATGCGTTGTGTGATATACTAATGAAGCTTGGAATATTACCAACTTTCGAACTCAATCATGAAAAGATGGGGGAGAAATAATGTGCTTTACGCTTGAGCAACGTCTAGATGATTCAAATAGCGATGTTAACTGCGAAATTTACTAAAATTTGTACGTGAGATTTTGATGCATATATTGATCTTTGACTGGTTTGTACCTTTAGTTTCCATGTGATGTGTGCCAGAGAATTGGAAATCTGGTTCTTCCAATGCTATTACTGTTTTGCTTTCTGATAGGTTGCAGGTGGGAGATAACAGCCTATTTTCGTGCTCTCCCTGAGGCTAGTACAAGCAAAGATTCTGAACTCATTTGGATTCCTACCGACACAAAGCAGTGGCAGCAACCTCCGTTGATAACCCCAATCAAATCCATGAACAGTGAACCTCTTGGTGTGCAACTGTATTTGGAACATCCGAGTCTCTCTGAACCAAAGCCCTAATGGGCTATACACTACTGTCTTTACAGAGTTGGTAGCCACCCTTTCTATGCATGCTTAATACGAGCATTAAGTTTTAAGTACTTAGTGTTTAAGAATTAAGACTCCAGTTTTTTTAATCGAATCACAATTGAAGGCAAATAAGTTTATTTGGTTACAAGTTTTGTATCATCAAAAAATTTATTCAGATTAGGTCTAGTTCACATAATTTGTATGCCGCCATTGCTAATGGAGTTGAGGGTTGTAACTTAGGCATACAAAGAGAAAAGATGAGAACAGAGTTGAAGGTATTTAGTGAGCCTCCATGAATTAAATCCACAGTATATGGCAAGAATCCCCATGGTGAAGAAGCTTTTATGAAGCAAATTTAGTTCCGCCGTCATGTCCATTGTCAAAGTCATGATCTTGTGAAGATGGACTCTCAGATGAAGAAGAATTTAAAGTTGTTTACCATCATGCTTGCAGGTGTGCATCTGTGGATGAAAAGCAAAAATGTCTGCAAGCTTGTAACAGCGACAACCCCTAAGAGAGTCCCTTGTTGCTCTGTGCTTTTACAAGATTCAGACTGAAGAATGGGTTTTTTTGATGAAATCTTTGCCTTAACTGATGAGAAGACGTTCGACTTTGTATCAGACAAATGTACAAATGAGTGACAGCTGCAACGTTCACCATAGGTGTCATTTTTGCATGGAAGAACTTCTATTGTATGGTCTTGGTCTCCTTTGTGAATGGATTGAACTGAAAAGACTCTCTGGAGTTGGCAAATACTACTAGCATTTACTTGAGATTGCCAAGTCCAAAATATTAGAAGATCAATGTACAGCTCTTGTTACCGGGTGAATGGAATGGTTTGGTTTGTTGTGGTACATGACTTGTGCCTTGCAATTAGTTGCAAATTCTGAAAAAGTGGGCTCTAATTTTCTGAGAACAGGGACCAGATTGCCAAACGTAATCGTTTCTCAAAAATCTGTGGTGGGTTTTGTAGAATTTTTTCTTGTGTCTTTGAGTGCATTGACCCATTTACCAAATGGAATTCTTTCTCAAAAATTTGTGCTTAGTTTGTAGAATTTCTTCTTATACTACTGGCTCGCTCATATTTGGTTAATGTACGAGAGCTTGGCTCCAAATGGACATCGTATTTTATTTTATTTTTTTTGTCCTTGAAGAAGAAAATCATTCATCTTAAGCTAGTTGAGGGAACAGTAATTGTTTGCGTGTAATAAACCTCAACGGATGAGGTTTTCACCTTAGGCTGCTTCTCTATTATATTACTACAAATTACTCTTTGAGCATCTCACCAAGGATCGGCTTAGCTAACTAACAGAAAGCCCCCACTCCCTCTCTCCAGTAAAACCTCAAAAAAGTCTCTTGATCAGCTTACTACTTCCCTTTTTTTTTTTCTTTTTGCTTGCGGATAGCGTGACCATGGTCCATGAGAAAATACTTCAGGTAGAAGCCTACCATGTTTCTGAATCCTACTGCAATTACTTTAGATTAATTGGAGATTCGGCGATGAATATGACCTTGCTCTGTGAAACGACTGCCTAGAAGTACCCTGTAACCGTTATTAGCTTGCCTTGCAGTCCAACTGTTCGAACTTTGGCGCCAAAGAATCTGTTTCCCGCCTACTAAAATGGGGAAGAATTCATTGTTCAGGCGGATGCATAAATCTCTCGAGTCCTTCCTTTTTGATATGAGGGGGACTCTTGGAGTATATTCTCCCACTTCATTTGGGAAAACAGGCTTCATGAGGGTGTCGATCATGCATATATCCAGTGGAGGAAGTAGGCCAAAGAAGAAAATATACTACAGAGCACCTGAACTAGATAAAGTTATGGACCTTCAAAAGAAACCTGCAATGATACTGAGGCTCAAATCTATTATCCAGTCTCAAAAGGACGAGTCCCTGCTTCTCAGAGACCTTGAAAAAGAAGTTGGTTTTGTGCAGAAATGGAATTTTGTGGCCGTCATTGAGAAGAACCCTTCAATTTTTCATGTTACTGGAGGCGACAGGACACCGCCTAGGGTGATGCTCACTCACAAAGCTGGAAAGATTGCAGCTTTGGAAGCAGCGGCAAGAGATCAAATGGAACCCATTTTGGTTAAGAATTTAAGGAAGTTGTTAATGTTATCCATTAATTGTAGAGTGCCAATGGAAACAGTTGAATTGGTTCAGGATGAACTGGGTTTGGCTAGTAATTTTAAGGAGTCTTTGATTCCAAAATACCCGCAATTTTTTTCATTGAAAGCTGTCGATGGAAGGGATTATCTTCACTTGGAGCACTGGGATTCTTCGTTAGCTGTAACCATTAGGGAGGAGAGGTTGGCTTGTAAGGGCAGTTTGTACCCTGGTAGCCATTCAGAGAAGGGTAGAATATCCAAAGACGGCAATTTTCAAGGTCCCTTTGCATTTCAGTTGAGGTTTCCTGCTGGTTTTAGGCCCAATATGAGTTATCTCAAGGAACTTGAGAGGTGGCAGAGAATGGAATTTCCTTCTCCATACTTAAATGCAAGTAGATTTAACATCGCTGATCCTAAAGCTCGAAAGAGAGTGGTGGGAGTGCTTCATGAGCTCCTGAGTTTGACCATGGAGAAGCGGTTGACATCTGGTCAATTGGAAGCCTTCCATTCAGAGTATCAATTACCAGCTAGACTATTGCTTTGCTTGATTAAGCATCATGGCATCTTTTACCTCACTAATAAGGGTGCAAAGAGCACTGTAATCCTCAAGGAGGGTTACGAGGGGTCAACTCTGGTTGGCAAATGTCCTCTTTTGGTATTTAGGGATAAATTCATATCTCTTACTGGTAGGAAGGAAATTGATACAGCTCTCGAATTATCTTCTTCTGCTATTAGCTGAAAATCTTCTTTCATGATATGAATTATGCTTCTTGGCGGTGGTCCTCTTGCTGTGATGTTAGATGCAAGCTATGTCATTTTACTTCATCAATCTGTTTGAAGCTCAAAGAACTTCTTTACTCCTACTCACCCTCCAAATGGGAAAGAATCTTTAGTTGCAAGCAACTTCCACTCATTGGTTAGTGGAAAAAGCTTACATTCATGTAGCAAATTGTTTGATGGCTTGCTTCTTTTAATGCAACGCATATCAGTTAATTGCTTTCTTAAAAAACTCACTAGAGTAGAAGAAATCTCTAAGCATGTGGCAATGCAGCATATGGTGTTTTATATCGTAACATTTGCATTAGCTTTTATTTTGAGTTCCTCTGCAAATTGACAGTGCTCTATGGTTTTTTTATCCTACAATTCTTCTCTAGATTCCACGTGGTAATCTGGTTGTTAGGTGCCTTTCTTATAAATACTAGTGTCATTTCTTAATTGTTGCTTCTGGATTACTGTAGCTGGTAAAAAATTCAATGGTGCTTTATGATTTCATTTACCTCAACTTTTATCTGCCACAAGTTTTTTAATTAGTGAGAGATAGGCACTTGTTTTACTCCAGAATACCTCAAGTATTCATGGGGTTCAAGGAATGCTTCCTCGCAGTGTACTAGCATTGGATGGTTAACAACTATCTATGTAAAACATGACGGTTTCTGTGAAAGCATGATCACATTATGGTATTCATGATTGTATGGTGTCGTACAGAGTAGCCTATTCTAGAATCATTTTACTTTTCCATGATATGATTTCAACATTCAAATTGTTTAATGCTTGCCTCTGTATAATACTATTCATATAAACTCAGATTCTGGGGCCTTGGTAATCTGGATGCAAATATATTTATTTTCCTTGTTTGTAGCTTTCTTAGGTTACAGTCACTGAAGAAGTGCATTGATTGGCGATTAAGTAGTTCAATGATGTTCTTCAACAGCATCTGCAGAGCCTTTTCCATCATTAGATGCAAGATTGGAGATTGGCTTTTCTCTTGTGCACAGACGGTTGTGTGGCGCGGATATCACAAAATTGTGCAACAAATAAAAGAGCTGCAGAACTGGATATAATTGCTGAATCTGGCTTGGCTGTCAGCAAATCTCTTTGCTTTTCCCTTTCCATACGCACATTTTGTCAGGATGCTGGACTTTCCTTATGTTTAAGGGGATTTACCGGTGTCCGTTCCATCAATTGAACAGACTTAGTGACGCCATATGCACCTTTTTGGTTGCTCCTGGACGTGTGAACGCTGCAAGTGAGAAAACTAGAGATTTCATTGCGTCGATGTTTTGATTGATGCACGTTTATTTGTTTCACCGAATCGTATCCTTTACAATCCTGATATCGTGCTAGTTTCTGAGCTTTTTTTTTTTTTTAGCGAACAGTGATGGAGCCAGTATTTTTTTTTAGGAGGATCCAAAATTTTCTTAATATGTTATGTTCAAAATAATTTCCATTCATTTAAATATATGACATCTAAAAAAATTAAATATTAACTTTAATTAAAAGCTTTAATTAGATATATATATATATATATATAAGCTCTCATAATAAAAATTAAAATTGTAAAAATTTAAAGTGGACCAACTCTGTTTTACATATGTATTTACGTATTATAAATTAAAATTTTTGAAACTTAGGGAGGGTCATGGCCCTCATCAGCCCCCCCTTACTCCGTCATTGTGAGCAAATAATGTAAAATGTCATCAAACTATTGTCTTTTATCGCTTTTCATCACTTAACTTTTTTCTTACCCAAAAAATGTCACTTACTTTCTTAGCCAAAAATGTCACCCAACTATTACAAACGCAATTTCTTGGTCATTCTATTAAATTTAGGAGTTAAATGCTATTAGAAAATCACATGGGTCACACAAAGGGTTTTATGAACAAAGTATTTTTAAAAAATCGTACACATAAACGGTCGAATTGGTCATCTTTCCTTTTTAGGCATAGTATTAGCTTCTTCTAACTGCTAATTTTCTATATGTAGAACAACCGAAATCTTAAAAGCACAATCAATATCCAGTGTCGATTTCTCAAGGTGGCTTTGGTAATGTTGATAGAGAACACAAGAGGAATGGACTTCCCCTCAAGTCGATTTAGATTATATTTTCATCTGAGCGAAGACATCGTATCATCAGGTTTTGTGCAAATGGCCCAAATTTGGGAGTGAGGGCGTTTGTTTCAAAAATTAGATATAGGTTAGGGACTTCTATATAATTTAGTTGAAGTCCTTAATCTTTTAATATAACTAATTTTGACCTCGAGAACATTGTTCTTTTTTTCAAAATTAGTTACGTATCATTTGCCCTTTCTTTTACTTTTATAGAAATTAGACTTCATTGGTTGCAAGGGAATTACGAAAAAAAAAAAAGAAGGGTTCTCTGTTCTCTTCATAAAGAACTTTTCAGACGTCAACTTATTCTCGCGTCTTTGGTGACCAGAATAGTTCTGGAGCTCTGCTCTACTTCATCGTCGTGTATATTTGCTTTTGTGCTGAAGTTTCGTCACTGGAGCATATATTGTCATGGTAGGCGTGTTTGATAAAATGAAGCAACATTTAATATCGTGAGGGCCATTTTCTTCGTAGAGTTAAACTTAAATGCTTTTTAAATTTCCCCCATTGAACCTGATCTGTGTCCAAGACACTCACAGAACCTGAAAGAATAACAAAATGATAAATTAGAGGATTCAAAGGCAAGTAATGAAGTTGAATGACCTATTATCATTCGCTCTTACTGTCTCCTACTACTCATCCCTAACACTCAGTAGGTTGATGATATTATTACAAAGTAGCCACAAATAAAAGTTTCGGAATTCGGTTGATGATATTAGGACGAAATGCTGAGTAAGGAGAAGGATGCATTGAATAGAGTCATTTTATGCTGTTCTTGGACATCTGCGGGAAAGTGCGAATTCATATTGGAAGCAGTGGGTGGATGTTTCGATGAGGACTAAATCTTTTCAAATTTCAATGGGGTTAAGTTACTTGCACTTTCCTTCCTTCGAGTTTTCTTTAGAGGATGTACATGCATCACAAGGTATGATTGACCTTGCCTGTTTGCGACTCTGTTTGCTTTGCAGGGAATGACATAAATGGGATGGTGACTGCAACAGAACAGGATCAGGATTTGTTTGGTAAGACATCAGTTTCATATTAAGTGCAGATCGATGGCATATTATAGAACATGTACTTCTAATTTTTCAACTTGTGAACCATGATGGATTGAATTTGTCAGGTCATACTGAGAAAATTAGATCTATGGATAAAATTACTCAACCGGTCCACTGAGTGAACATGTTCTATAATGCATCTATACGTATATATGCTGATGAATTAGTTGGCCAGCTTCATACTTACCTAGTAAATGTTGAACATAATAATTATGTGTTCTCGTCGTATCCAACCAAACCAAGTGTTTTATGGACCATGAAATAATTATATTAGGACCACCAAAATGTTGGTGATCTTTCATCAAACATCAGAAAAAAAAAAAAAGAAAGAAAGATTTTTCCTGCAAAATTCTAGGATATATGGTCAATTTTGTCTCTAAACATTTTTTTCTAGTGCCTATTTAGTCCCTTACTTTTATTTTTGGTCAATTTGATGCTGAACTTATTTTGCATTTCTAACTAAAGACCTCCGTGGCGACACTGCAGCTTAAAATCGATTTAGCTTTTAATTAACTATCTAAACACGATTATTATGGAAATGTCATTCACGGGACCGTTACAAAATAAGGAATTTTTTTTTTTTTTTACATGATTTACTTGATCTATTATAGCTCCATGAGTGACGTTTCCAAAATTGCTCTATTTAGTTGATTAATTAGGGAGCCAAATCGGATTTAAGTGGTAGTGCCGACACGAAGATTCTTGATTGGAACCACAAAATAAGTTTAGTATCAAATTGATTAGCTAGGAATAAAAGTCAAGAACTAAATCAACACTAATGAAACAGTTTAGGCACGCGTTTCTCTAAGATTCTATGACTCAGCAAATAAGTGGTGGGCCAAGAGCTCCGTTCATTTATGCGTTGAGTAGCAGTTAGTTGCAACTTTCAAGAGATCCCTCCATTTACGCATTGAGTAGTTAGTTTGACGACACAAAACTTTAATGGTATTCCAATGTTGGCGATCATGACATACAGTACTACTACTACGTATCGTATGGCCTACAAATTTGGCGGGTAGTATTGGTTATAGCTGATTCCTTCTGGGTGCCACTTTCATATTCTCAAGTAATTTGCTGTCTTTTTTTTTTTTTTTTTTTTGTCAAAAGGTCTAATTTGCTGTCGAGTGGGCAACTTTCAGAGAAAAGGATGCAAGACTTAAAACGCTGGACATCTTTCTACTGGTCATCATGGGTAAGATTATTCTCATCGATAAAATGTCGTATCATGTGTGCCCACTAAATCTTTCTCTATCATGCAGTGTACACTGTACACACACACACACACACACATGAGCGCTTTGTCTTTGTGTTCCTCCTCGTCTGCATTGGGCAACACTAAAAAGACTAACCACCACTAAATCACACCATTTTTTTTTTTTTTGGGGGGCTGGGCAGATGTAAGTGGAGAGATTGGGGGGAAGTTGAGTTGAGTATCGCGACCGCAAATCCCCAGTGCCCTCTCGTTAATGGGACGAGTGAGTTCTGAATCTTGATAGTCTTTGCACATGCATTTCGTCGAAGTGGGGAAGGCTGATGTTTACACTTATTCACAACCAATCTATAGAACAGAGACATGTAGGGAATAGTTGAAACAGCCCTTCTTTGTGATTCTTTAATTTGTTTTTGTATTCAATACTGCATCCTTAGTGGGAGAAGGAGTGTTTCCATTCGAAGTTAAAAAAAAAAAATGGGAAAAGAAGCTCTTTTATCTTTAGCCTCACTCTACCTATGAGCCAAATCCATTATTGTAAAGTGGAGTAGCATACTCGAACAGTAGATGTCGTTGTTTGTGGTGTAATTTCGAGCTGAGTGAATGGTTTTATGCCCTTTTTAGTATTGCCATGCCATCAACTGTGGATTCTTATCTTCTCTTACTAGTATTATATGATTTTTCAAAAGATAGGCAGATACTCGTCCTCACTTGCCATACAGTTATAAAGGGGTGAGAGCACAGCTGAATAATCAATAATCACTCACCTTTTATTCCGCATTGAACATTGCTGAAGCGTCAGGGGTAAACCCCTAGTGAAAACTCACTGTCAAATGAGATCATGTACAGTGCAAGAATCAATAACCAAAAACAAAATTCCATGTTTCTCTTCTTTATTAAATATGGGAATCCACAGGAAAGGGGAGAAAGGTAAAGAAATTGCTTCTCTTGTCAATTAGTATTCGCTTTGTTATTGTTTTGATTAGATGGTCGGCTGTATCGAGTTGTTGCAATGCTTTTAATTTGGTAGGACGGAGTTCCATCGAGCTAAAGTTGGATTCTCAATCAACCAGGAATAGGATAGAGGATTTGGTTGATTGTCTTTATCTTTTTAAGACAATTCCCAGACCTTCAAAAGTGTCTTTCGAGAATAGGTTGTCGTGAAAGCAACAAAAGACCTTTCAATCACACAGATGAAACGAAAATAAGCACCGAACCAACCTTAATATCATCCTAACAAGTCGCATGAAATTCTGTACTATACAGGGAGATTTTCTTTTTTAGTATCAGACCTGAGAATCGAAACCACTGCCGATCGAATGGTAAAATAAATATTTTTGGCCCAATATAAAAAAATTTTAAATTTAAACTAATATCATCATTGAAAAGATATACATTACGGGAATTGTACTCTAAAGGAATCATAAAATTTTTTCTTCAAATAATGTAAATGGAAATCATTTTCGTAGCAAACCCGAAAAAACTTGCCCTGAAAACTCTTAAGAAGACGGAAAAGCAATGGTAGTACTTAATTCGTTCCTCTGCCATATAGTTTCGCACTCCTCTGATCTCATTCATCTACAATTTACTCGTATTCAATTGTTTATAGGAAGACGAAGATCCCATATACACATTAAACCCCAAATGCAATAATACTGCTAAGTCATCAGTGTCAACATTTTGGAGTGGATTTCAATGCGCATTTGCTACAACAATGGCCGCGTATCGATGCAATCAAAGGTGCAACAACAACAACTGCATTTAAACTCGGGCCAATGAAAACCCTTCCAGGGAAAAAACAATGCTGTCAAGGGCTTTGAATAGCAAGCCTAGAAGGAGCTTTCACGGCGTGGAGAAAGAAGATAGCTGCCGATCAGCAGCGTCCATACTCTCCGAGTATGGAGGCTTCACGGTGGGGTTCATGGATGACCTCCCACTGATCTCTTGTGATGGTAGTGATCATAAGGGCGGTTGGGCCGAGTCGCAGCATTTGACCCTTCGGCAGGTGCTCAGATCATCGGTGGCAGTGGTGGGCGAGAGCCGTTTGGGGTTTACGGAGAAAGTGGTGCTGCTGGATGGTAGGATGTGTGCACTGAAGAGGTTTCGGAAGGTTAGTTTGAGGAGGGGCGAGTTTGGGAGGAGAATCGTGCGGGTGGGTTTAGTGAGCAGCATGTCCGACTATCTTGTTCCTGTCACTGCTTATTTCTATAGTAAGAGGATCAAGTTCGCTGTCTGTGATTATTATCCCATGGGAAGCCTTGCTGATTTGCTGGCCAGTAAGTTTTACGAATCAGAGATATGACGCCAATACAAATTACTGATGAATAACCAACCTAACCTGCTTCTTGTCTTCCTGTAATCCCTTAATATTAAAAAGATCAGTGCGTAATTGTCCTACAGCTAGTACTGTGAATTAGAAGGAAACCTAATTACTTTAATAATTTATCTTTCTTAGCTTGGAATTCAATTCGTTTCGGATTTCTATATAAACAAGAGGATTTTTCTAATAGGTGCTTTCAATCAATCTTTCTATTCAACAAATAAATAGCAATTCCATTGATTATCAATATGTATGGTCTTAAATCTTTCTATTCTTTAGAGTTGCTTACTTCCATTATGTCAATATCAATAACTACTGTTCTTATCTATGGTGATAATTATATGGCTCGTGATCAAGCACATTCGAGTTTTTTTTTTTGCTTATATGGGTCTTTTCAGTACTTCCATGTTAGAATTAGTTACTAATTTGAATTTGATGCAAATTTATATTTTTTTTTTTGAGAATTAGTTGGAATGTGTTCTTATTTATGACTAATAAAAAGGGATTTGGTTTGTGCCTGGTGTTCGTAGTTAGCATATAGCTTAGAGTACAGTTAGAATACAGTAACTTTGTATGCGAATGCATATAGTCATATGTATGAATGGTCCTCCCCTTACATTTTGACATTTTCACAAATGAACTTTATTTTTCCAAAAAATTATACTAGCCAAACCTTATAGCCATACATGGTACTTTCAAATGGTACTTTCTACCTATTGTTCTAAATTAATTACTTCTTTTTTCTTAAAATAAAATAAAATAAAATAAAATTCCTCTCTCCTCTATTGTGAAGGTGCAAGGGAGCAGAATCAAACAGCTCTAACTTGGAATCAACGACTTAAAATAATTCTGAGCGTTGCACGAGCAATTGAATTTATCCACTCAAGAAATTCCTTGCAAGAGACGAAGCACTTGAAGTTGAATGTGCACGGGAACATCAAAGCCTCTAACGTCATGATCAATATAGACTTCACTGCTCGCTTGTCCGACTACGGCTTCATCCAACTGGCTGAGAGGGTGGAAGTCGGCGACGCTTGGCAGCGTAAACCTCAGCCGAATTTCGAGCACGGTGAAGTATTCTGCCAGGAAAGTGACGTTTACAACTTTGGGATCATCATTTTGGACTTGCTGCAAGGGCCTAATAAGGATTATACCAATGATAGAGACGGGGGGCATGTGGATTTTGAATTCTGTGTGCAAGGAAAAGAGAGAGATCAAGCTTTGCAAGTTTTGGAGATCGGTTTGGCATGCACAAACAAGTCCCCTGGAGCGAGGCCTACCATACAGGAGATATTACTGTGTCTAGGAGATGAAGTTTTTATGTAAGAAACATGATGCAATGTCAAAGTTTAATAATGCCGCATGTGATTTTGTCAGCAGTATATGTTTTGGTTTTTTCAGCCCCATGATGGTGACTTGGCGTAAAACTTTTACAGCTTGGGATCGGAATTTGTGGTTTTCAGATGCTATCATCTCAATGCAATCGGGATACAAGTATTTGATCTTGACGCATGCCGTATGCCGGATGCCAAACTTTTTTTGAAACTGGACCGTTTTTCAAGATTATTTAAGTTTAGTTGATTATTATTTGTGTATCAAAGCTAATCAAATAAAATTAAATTCCCAATTACGTACACAAAAGCATGCATTAAGTGCACAGACAAAATTAGTTTGTTTGAAATTGTTAACAAATTGACAAAAAAGTTCCATGAAATCTTGCTTCTTCGAGATAACCGTGGAGGACTACTGCTACGTACAATATAAAACTCCTTCTTCTTCTTCTTTTCCCTTTCTCTCTTGGTTGGTTCTGAATATAAAATTTTTACCTTTTTTTATAAATATATTTTTTAATTACCTTTTTATTTCACGTACGTCCAATCGTTCCAGTATATTTTTTTAAAAAGAAAATTCTAAAAATAGCAATCCAAACACGACCTTTATTTTGCTTTCCGGTTATGCATAAGCCAATCTATTGGGACTAGAGGAGTGTTTTGCGGGATACTTAACAAGATTAGAACCAGCAGTGACAAGTTAGCTCAAAGTAGAAGTAGAATTCACCAAAAGTAGTGCTGATCCAACTTGGTATAAAATGCAAACAACCCACGCGACATGAATCGGTCGGTCGTCAATTCGTTTCTTTTGTACATTTATACTAGTAGCCGTAGCAGTACCGTGTTTCTTTTGTACCCTTGTAGTCGTAGTACTGTGTTTTCGAGGTCCAACCGATGGAACGGTAGAATACATTAAGTCTAATTGTCTGCACAATTGGTCCAAGTCCAACCATGCATATCATCATCATATTCATCGGGGGGAGCTGTTAGTGTCCTTGTCTCGTCTCATGTCTAATTCCATCTGGGAGTATTAAGAAGTCTGTGTGTCCTGTCCGGGTCCAGCAAATGAGAATGACAAATCGCCAAGAAACGCCATGATGGCTTCCACCACCCAAATTATATATTACTACATGCTTGACTGTGCCAGAACCCCAGCGTGATACGTAATCTCCCCGCTTAATGCCTGATCACCTTTCTTTGCTTTTCTAAGTGGTACGTGTTTGCGGCTCGATCGGCAGAAGGGAATTTTTTATTTTTTATTTTTTATTTTTTTTGCTGCTTCAAATTGGGATTTGACAGACACATGTCATGAATACTTCAACTCCATACACACATTTTGTACATGGAAACGGACGTGGACATGCTCTTTAGATGGTATGGTACTACTGTGTCTTTTTCAGTACTGATGATCACTTTTACTTTTGATAAAAACCAAACAAAGGGGTTGTGTTTGCCTGTTTGGGCAGCTGATCATAGCTGTGGCTGAGGGACTACCATCAACAGCGTCTTTTGCATGCTCTAATGCGGAAAATTAAAAAACAAAAAACAAAAAATGGAAAGGGTGCAACCTGCAACAGCAGACCTTTACTTATTTAAAAAAAAAAAAAAAGGGAAGAAGAAGAAAAGCTAGTACTACTGTAATAGCTAGCTTGAAAACATGTCTGTTTCCAGCCTTTCTAGTTTTGGCGGCACTCGTAGCGAGCCGATGTTCAGAGAAAATACAACTACCAACTGATATTCTTGGTCGGCCCCTATTTTTCTTGACCGTTCAGGGCTCTGCGACTCTGCATAACTCCAAAAGTTTTGACGTTAGTAGTTACGTAGCAGCATCGGTCTGTTTGGATTAGCTATTTTTGGGGTTATTTTTCAAAAACAACACTGTAGCATTTCATTTTTTTAATACAAGTCCGTTTGGATTAGTTATTTTTTTAGTTGTTTTTCAAAAACTATATGAAAAACTTTTACTGTAGATATTTTTTGGATTATTTTTAGAGGTATTTTTAAAACATATTTTTGAGTATTTTTATAATTTATAATTTTTATATTTATATATTTATATACATTTATGCATTTATAATACATTTATAAATATTTATAAATAAATATATTTATTGCTAAATGGTGCATCTATTTACAAACATTCTTCGCTCTCATTGAAAGTGTCATATTTTTTATTTTGAAATATTTATCGTGTTGAGAAAGTTATAATATTTTTTATTTTTTTCATTTTAATATAAACATATTTACTTTAATCATATGTATGTTATTATTTAAATTTATAAAAATAAAATTATAAATATCCCCATCAAATCATTAACTATTATTAAAGAATTAAAATCTCAAAACATAACACTGACAAAATAATAATTGAAACGGAGAGAATACTTCACAATTCACCCGTCCTCCTCCTGCATCTGCATTCTACTCTTTGAGTATCTCTTAGTCTCTTTTTTTTTTCGAAACGGAATAAACTTACACACACACATACACAATTAGATTAGAAACATTCGGAAGTTACGCCCGTTGAGTATCTCTTAGTCTCATCCCTGCTAAGAACAGAGTCCTAGAAGCCCGTTGAGTATCTCTTAGTCTCATCCCTGCTAAGAACAGAGATGAGACTAAGAGATACTCAACGGGCTGCTAAGAACAGAGTCCTAGCAGTCTAGTGCTACAGTAAAAATATCTCAAATAATTTATAATCCAAACAAACCCACGCGTTAAGCTCACTACATGGTCACACATTTTTTTTTTTAAATCTTTTTTGGGTGCTATTTTAGAAAAAGAGGATTTTTCTTTTTCAACCGCACTTAATTTGGAAAATATTGGTTGCACGGCTTATTACTGTAACTAGTGCGAGTATAATCGTCTTGTGGTTGCACCTTTTTTTTTATTTTTTCACTCCGACTGTAGTGCTACCGCCACATGACATTGAAGACTACAAATCCAAATTAGATTAGTCCCGAAAACAAAAACAAAAAAGGTGAAGAAGCATGATTGTTTGCATGAAGGAGCCGGGGTTAGACATAGAGCAGTATTTTTTAATTGGGTCAATGAGATTGGATTAGAGATTGAAGGCACCTACTATTTCCTTCCCTCTTCAATGAATTACCCAAACGCAAGAGGCAGATAAGATAATAGACGTCAATCCGAGAGCCTCTCGCGGTGGGTCAATAATAAATGGCTGCTCGAAACACCAGCGACATTTGCTCGCGCATTTACGTGTCAGACTTTTATTCTGAACGAGCCACTTTCGAAACCAGCACTCAGTACTACTACTACCTCTCGCACCCTTGCTTGCTAACAAAGCGGAGCAACACATGCCATGCCGCACACACGGTCAAATTTAAAATAGTCCGCCTCCTCCTCCTAAACAAAATCAACACATAAATCTAACAGTACCAAGAATCATAGTAATTAATTAAGGAATATATATATATATATATATAAATATTAAGGAAGTCAATGGAATATATTCTTTTTCCTTTTCTTTTTTATTGGTTCTTACCATATCTAAAATTTCTTCCAAGATCCCTCTCTTCTTCTTTCTATCTCTTCTGTTTATCAGTCGACAAATTAAGACTGAAAAAAAAAAACTGAAAAAAACTAGGTGGATGAGGAATGGGAGGACAAGTTGATGTGAAGGGCGGCGTTCTTGGTGGAAAGACAAACGGGGCATGAGTCGAGGGCAGGCCCGCAAGCATAACACAAGCACAGGTGCCTGCACGGCAGCAGCAACACGCTCGCCTCCTCCTTGCCGCAATTTCTGCACACCCTGCACCACCTCCTCCTCCTCCTCCTCCTGCCACTGCCGCTCTCCTCCTCCTCCTCGTTTATTGCACGCTTACCAATGTCATCGTTATTGCTACGATTACGCTCCACTTGCTCTGCCCCTTCTCCTCCTCCTTTTCCCATATCCAAATAGTAATTGCTTCCGCAGCATGACTGCGCTTCATCATCCATCAAACCCTCCGCTTTATAATGCAATTGAGCTTCGACTTGTTGGGCTTGAGCCAGCACCACCTGCTCCAGGTTGTTTCTCAATGCATTTGCCGTGGCCTCATTGCTCTGCGCCAATTCTCTCCATATCTGGTTTTCTGCGCACAACGACCTAACTTTCTCCGCCAATGCCCAATTTAATTTCCCAATATTCTCGATTTCCTCCTCTTTCGCTCTCAGTCTCTTCATCAAGCTCTCCTCCACCGCCCTTATTACCCTCAATGAATAATCCTTTCTCTGTTCCTCAATTTCCTTTCTCACCTTCGCCGCCTGTTAAATAATCAAATAGCCCAACACCCAAGATTTCAAAATAAAAGGGTAAAAAATTTTAAATCAACTGGATATAAACAACCAAAAACACGCTAGTAGGCAGGATTCTCACGTGGTGGGAGATGAATTGATCGATTTCCAATTGGTGTTGCTGGGTGCGTAAGGAGATGTCTTCTCCCAAGAAAGTCGCAACGGAAGTGCAGCGTTCACTACTGTTAAGATTGGCAGGAAACGGGAGCAAGTTGCGGTGGCAGTTGGCGATTCCGGCGTAGGAGGGATCTCTGGGGCGCTTCCTTGACGCCAGGATAGGGATGGAGCAGGTAAGGCCACTGTCCGACTTCATTGCCGTTTTCACCGGAGTCCAATCTGCCGCAACAGTCTTACCGTTGATGGAAGCAGGAGGAATCAATGCATCAGCCGCGGTGGTGGTGGTCGTCGAACCAAAGGGCTCGCCATACATCATGTTGTTATTAATAGTATTAAAATTATTATTCACACCTTCAATCACATTCAACATTCCCCTGGCACAAGCAAAACCAACCCATAAGGCCACAAACGATTTTCTACCTTTAGCTTCCCAAAATCAAATCCATATGGTAGTGTACATTAAGAGAAAACGGAAAAAAAAAAAAAAGTCAGTCTACCAGGAAAAGAAAAACGAAGAGTTGGGCACCTGTTGTCAAGAATCTGTGGTGTGAAAAGACAGAGACGCCGAGCTTCAACGGCCATTTGGAGACGAGTCGCCCTTGACCTTTTATCAGTAATTCAGGCGGATGGTTTTCCAACATACGTGATTACTATATATCCCTGATCTGTCTGTTCTTCTTCTTCTACGCGTATAGTTGGATTTGTTGAGTCATGAAACTTGTTGGGTGGGGGATTTGCGAGGGTAGAGAGAAAAGCGAGAGAACGAAAGGCAAAAGAGAAGCATGCAATGCAAAAGGCGGTTTAAGGTTAGAGGTTCGATATACATATATACATATATATATTATTTTATTTGAGGGTTTGGCTTCTGGTCAAATACAAATACACGTACGAGAGGTCGAGGAATCCGTACATTAGCACCGATATATAGTAAGTACTTGAATGAAAATATTTTCGAAGAGGACTTTTCGTATAAACTACTAGTAGCTCTCAAGCTCTGTTTTTTATAAAGAAGACGAAGAAAGAGAGGAGGGACGAGGGAATTGGAAAATCTTTTTCTTTTTCTTCTTTAAATATGGCAAGCAGCAGTAAAATGTCTATATATCTTTTCCTTTTTTCCTTGTTTGTTCGCTTTTTTTTTTTAATGTTTGTATTTGTCTTTATTTTCTTTCCTATTCAGCGGTTGCTCTAAAACCCCTCCTCTCGAGAGTGTTTTAAAATATTATATGAAATAATTAATATAACATATTTTTATAATGTGATACATGTAAAATAAAATATATATATATTAAAAAACATGTTTATAATACAAGTAAATAATTTGTATACAAATAATGATTATTTAAGCACTTCCCTTTTCTTGACTCAGTCTAATTTATGTTAACAACAACAACAACACGAGAGTTTTGTGTCAATCCCGTATTACTTTATGTGCGATTCTTTAGGGATTTGTTTTTGCTTGCTTTTGGAAGACTTGGGCAAGCATTTGTCGGAGCACACAATCTTCCATCAATTATCAATCTTCATCATTTATTAGATCAGTAATTGCGTATTACCTTATTTTCTTTTAGAAATTACCAAAATTTTATTTTTCAAGATACCTTTTTTTATAAAATAAAAGCAAATTTTATAAATAAACTAACTGAAAATTGGCCAGCACGATTTATTTGACAAAACAATTTACACTAATGACAGAAAATACTTGAAGATGCATTGTTAAGGTAGAGCAATTAGAATTCATTTTCTTTTCAGGAGGGAGGGGTTGTATATGGAAGGTTGAAGAATAAGACTATAATTAAATTGAACGCTTAATTTATATTAAAACACTATTTATAATTTATAAATATTTGTAACTTTCAAAATTAATAATTTTGACATATTCCCGTGTAGGGGGGGACATGGTGAAGGACTGAAAAGCTCCTGTTTACTTGATATGGAAAGGCGGTCCTCCAAACGGAACTGTTTACTTTTAATTCAAGTCACCCATTTTGATGGAGTAGGAGTGCCTCCTCTCTGCTCTGCTGTGGCAGTGGGAGGGATGGGTCACGTGTGCAGTGGAGAAAAGGGTAGTGCGGGGCCAGAATGGCGAATGAATGAAATGGGAATTCTCTGTTGTTTTTGTCCACAAAGAGAGATGGGGGCCGGGGGTGCGTGGGGCTTGCTTCTACTAGTGGAATTCTGACGCGGGGGCAGGACAGCAGCCGAAGTTAGCAGCACTTAGCAGCGGAGAGGATGGAGGAGAATTTGTTCCGACGGCTGTTTCCGCTGTTTGGGTTTGGCAGGCTTCTTGCTGCCCATTCCAGGACAAAGTAGTAGTATTACGTAATGGCCGTATGCAGTCACACTATGCTCCTCCAGCTCACACTTTATATATACTTTATACATATATATACTGACACGTGGTTAATTGACTACTCCTCACCTAGTCTAGTGACTACTAGTAGCAGAGTATATCACCCGAAATCCTGCCTTTTACGACTATGATGATCTTTTGACCACCGATTCAGGAAGGAAGGAAATTTCTATGAAACACAACTCCAGTGTCAGTACAGCGCTTGGCCGATTGGCAAGTGAATTTTTCGGGTGTTTGTCTAAAATTTTACTGTAACTTACTATAGAAATTTTTTAAAAAGTTTTTGAAATATATATTTTTTTAATATTTAAAAATGTATAGTTTAAAAACTTTAAGAAGCTTTTTGAGGTTGCTGTAACTAAAATTTTTAAAAAATTTATAGCAGACAAACTTGGCATTGATTATCCTCGACAGTTTTATTTTTATCTTTTACATGGTTTTCTAGTGTAACTTGCCATTATTGACACCCCGATAATACTCTATTCATCTTCTCCTTCTTTCTTGTTTCTTCTTTCATCGATGTTTTTTTAAGCAGTAGCTAAGTATAGTACGTACTTAAAGAAGAGGGGACCAAAAGTTCCGGTCTATTCTATATAACATGAATATGAATATCCAATCCAGAACGCTTCTCTCTGATGACACATACCGGTGCAGGAAAAGTTAACCTGCAAGTGGACTACATTGTACTGGTAGTGTCTCAGTTTGATTTTGTAGCCATATACGTCCGTGTCAGTTGGTTTTTTTTTTTTTTTTTTTTTTGTCAAAACGGTGTCAGTTGGTAATTGAGTACTAGTAGTAGTATTTATTTTCTATTGCCAGCATTTGTCAGATCCGTTCTAGCCTCCCACCCCGCAAGGACGCTGTCCTACACCAATAGTAATTAATATTAACCCGATGTACCAAGACGTTACTTGTCTCGTTCTTGATTAAATACAATCCTACCACGCAGCCGTATCATTATTTATTATAATAATATATATATAATAAACTGCTACTGGTAGTAAAGAAACAATTCTGAGATAGAATAGTAATAATATATTTATGCTTGCCAGGTGTACCTTCCTTCCTTTCTGAGGTAGAAAATAAATCCAGCTATATGCACCTTTAATGTCCACAGATATAATATATAGTACGAGGGCATCAACCGTGCGCCGCTCAGACAAAGTAGCTGCAGTTAAGGAGACAAGCAGAACAGACTTTTTTTTTTTTTTTTTTCCTTAATTATAGTTTGGAGCCAATAAATTAACCCTCCTATCCTCCTGGCCACTAGCCAGTAATCAGTAATTACAGTAAAATGGTTGTTGTCGTTTCTTACTTTTTCCCTTAGTGTACTTGTTTCGGCCCATGTGGCAACAATAATATATTATTTTAATTGGGATCAAGAATGATTAACACGCATCATCAGACCAGGCCTTTTAATTTTGCACACCGACCAACACAAATAAAATTATACGGCCTCGAATCGATCTTCTTCTGATCTTGCTTCCGATTCACCTTCGCTGTAAAACAATAATGAATACTAGTTGATCTTTTGCCCCCTTACTTCTTCCTACTCCACACGCTTGTGGCTTCTCGCCCATAATTAATCAAGGTTGCTTTTTATTCTTGCACTCAAAAGTGTACGAGTGCACCACCAGTTTGATTATTGTCAATTAGCTCATTTGATGATTTGATGTTAAAAGAATTTTTGTGGGATCAATCTGTACTCTTAACGCAGTATTACTCTTAGTGCGTGACAGCTGACTAAAATAATAATAATCATGATAATGATGATCATCATCAGTTCAACCAAAAAAAATTTATTATTAGGGATAATTTTACAAACCTCCCCTGAGGTTTCTGACACTTGCACCGAGACCCCTCTAGGTTTTAAAATTTTCACCTAGCTCCCTTGCTTTTCAAATTTGGTAACAATTCAGTCCCATTAGGATTAAAATATTACTATCATGATAGAGATGACATTTATATTCCATGAATACCCTCTTCCTCCGTATATTAGCACAAGATTGTTTGTTAATAAAAACCTACTAGTTTTCCTTTCGTCATAATATTAGTGTAACACTTTTTAAATTTCACTTATAAACATTTATGTATTTAATATAAATTAAATGATTCAAAGTAAAATACTCATAAATAGCTAGTACTTTATTCATATAATGAAAGAAACTCGTAAAGAACTGGTATGTTATGGACATTTTTTTTTTACTTTCAAATACTTCATTTATATTAAATATAAAACATGCTAGTTTTTCTTTCGTAAAAATATTTGTGTAACGGCTTTTAAATTTTATTTGCAAATATTTATGTATTTAACATAAATTAAATGATTCAGAATAAAATACCCATAATCATCTCTACCTTTTTATTAACAAGCAATCTTGTACTAATATAGGGAGGAAGAGGGTATTCATGGAATATAAATGCCATCTCTATCATGATAGTAATATTTTAATCCTAATTGGACTGAATTGTTACCAAATTTGAAAAGCAAGGGAATTAGGTGAAATTTTTAAAACCTGCAGGGGCCTCAGTGCAAGTGTCAGAAACCTCAGGGGAGGTTTGTGAAATTATCCCTTATTATTATTACCATCTCTTATCAAATTATATTCTAAGTACCTACTTGGTAGCTAGATGAGCTACCACCTAGCAATACGTACGGTAAATATTACGCACCCTGTGTTTCTTCCATGCATTTTTGGTTTTCATAAAGTTTGGACGCCATACATTTATGCCGCATCCAATACATCAAACAATTCAAGAATCGATGAATTTGATGCGCTTAGGCAGAGAAATCTTCATCATCACTCCAGTTTTGTGATCCTTTTAACTAAAGTGGGCCAAAGAAAAAAAAAATACATACCAGAAGCAGAAGAAGAAGAAGAAGAGCGAAGAGTGACAGAAATGTAATGGTACTGTACTGATCGACCAGACGCAAAGTGAAAGGTCGAAAGAAGTATGGTATCGGTGGATTCCTCCACCCAAACGAAACGAGGAATCAGCTTTCTTCCAACCTCCATTATTATTGCCCCCATTCAGCCAAATCACAATAATATCTTTCCTTTCTCTTTAAGCACCACACCGTACCAGGGAATTCCCAATATAAAAGAGCACAATAGTAAAAGGGAGTTCCCAGTATATATGTATGTACAAAAGAAGATGAGTCAGTAAATAAGGGGTTTGTGGGTCACAATTCATAAAAAGTACAATGCTCATTGAATTATTTAAACTGTGCGAAACCAGAAGGATTCCCATCCGTGATTCGAGCCGTCTCTGTTTGGATGGCAGTGTTTTTTAAAAATTAATTTTTAAATATAATAAAATTTTTTAAAAAATATTCTAAAAGTTAATCTAAAAATTTTAAAAAATATTTCAAAATATATTTTAAAAACTATTCTACTCTTAAATATTTCAAAATATTTTTTAAAAAATATTTTAAAATATATTCTAAAAATTTTGTTACAGTAAAATTTTTCAAAAATATCCTAAAAACAGCTAATTCAAACGTAACTCTAATACTACTAGTAGCTAGATGGGCAGCATGTAGATTGAAATGCAAGTGCGTTCGTGCTTTCCCCACTTTCGACTTTCGAGGCCAATTGAAGCACCGATTGACTTCTTGATAGTACTATTAACTTTTTTTTTTTGACTAAGTACTATTAACTTTTTATCTTTACACCTTCATTTGTTTTTGCCTTCTCTATATCCAACCTTTTAAGTTGAGTTGCTTATTCTATTTTTGTATGACTTGTGAACCGCACGCACGTTTTCACTTTTCTTCTTCCTTTTTATTTGTTGGGAATTTATTTATTTATTTTTGTGTAAGAGCAAGGTTTAATTTCACGTTGCAACTCTTCAACTATATTTGAAGTACTCTCTTTAACTTTAAATCTCAACACTTTAGTCTCTGTTTGGATGGGAGTATTTTTTAAAAATTAATTTTCAAATATAATAAAATTTTTAAAAAGTATTCTAAAAGGTAATCTAAAAATTAATTTTAATTTTTTAAAATTTTAAAAAATATCTCAAAATATATTTTATAAACTATTATACTCTTAAATATTTCAAAATATTTTCTAAAAAATATTTTAAAATATATTCTAAAAACTCTGTTACAGAAAATTTTTTCAAAAATACCCTAAAAATAGCTAATCCAAACGGAGTTTTAGTTTTTAAAGTATAAAATCTGACAAAGGAGATTGGCAACAAATTGTGGGCTCTGCGATACCTGTGTTTTAAGGCCTACTTTTTTTATTTTTACTGTTACTTTTATTTCGTCGGAGATGAGATTTCTCACACAAAGCCATTCCTGGGCCAAAATTGCTTGCTGGTTTTACTAATGACAACCGCTTTGGGCCCTCTGGACTCTGGTGTGACGCCGCCCATATCGACCAGAGAGAGGTATCCAATGTGTTTAGGACGGACTAGAGATTGTCATCACAAATCTTCAATGGGCCTCGGTGGCTGAAAGGCCGGATTCGGTTGAGCTGTGCTGCGGAAAATGACGGAGTAACTGATGGCTGGCCTAACAGTAACCAACCCTTGTTAAAGATTTCTCAACGGCTGGCATAGTATTTGTAGAGTATTTGTATTGTCGTGGAAGAGGTGGGTGAGCTGGAGGATAAGCTGTCAAACCCAAAACCCCACTCCCACTTCCGTATAGTTCATAAAAACAAACTCCCTCAGCTCTTTCAAGCTTCATTGCCTTCTTCAATTCAACCTCCCTATCCATCCATCCGTCCGTCCCATCCCATCCAATCCGATGGAGACCGTATCCACCTGCACTCTAAATCAACATCCTTTTCTCACTAGTAACCCAAGACCCTTCGCCTCCAATTTCGCCTATGCCTCTTCCGTCTCAGCTCTTGGATTTACTTTGCCTTCTTCCCATAAAACTTCTGCCCCTCCAAATCAACGCAGGAAAACTCTGGTGACTAGCTCTTCCATTGCTGTTGAACACCACACTCAGACTAAGACTGCTGTCATAAGAATTGGAACAAGAGGGAGGTACTGTTGCTTCTCTTTTTCTTCATTTGTTGCTTAAAGATTGCTCTTTTGTGGAACAAGCTTTTTTTTTTTATTGTTTAAAAAAAAAACATCCAGCAGCAACTGGATTATTGAATCTTCTTCTGTCATGCTCATTGCAGCTTCCTTATTGATTATTGTTATTCAAGAAAACATGGGTTCGGTTGATTGGTTCTGTTGTGTTGGATCTTGTTGCCGGTGTTGGATAACATTTCTAGGATATTTCAAATGAACTATAGTTAATGGAAAATAATCTTCCGTGACACAAATAGAAGCATAGGCTAGTCGAACTGATTTAGTTAATGTGTCTAGCGAGCATATTTTGTTGGATGGAATTAGTTTTGCTTAACACATTAGTCAAAGAGTTTAAGTTGAACTCACCGATCTGCTCATCAAACTTTTGGGGATTGCATATGGAAGGATCAATGTGGTAGGATTTTGTTTTTGGCAGTTGTTCCCTGTTTACGTTGGTACTATTTATCAGGGTCCATGGTACATAGTAAACATGAGTTAGAAATTTAGTTTTCTCTTCTTCCTTTATGAGAGCTCAGAAGATATCAACCTTTTGGAACCGAGCTTTTGGAGTGTTGTAGAAACCCATGTTTCTTTTGACTTAGGATAAATAAAATCTACTGACAGCCTCTTTTGCCTTTAGGATTTTGGAGTTCCTTGAAGAGTGTCGCGTCTGCTTTGACACGCTTAATTATCCTTGGTTCCTTTTTTGCTTCCTTCAAGAGGAAGACAGAGACACCTTTTCACTTGCGAGTGGTCACTTGAAAAGAACACAAGATTTGAGGCAGATCCTTCATCCAGTTCCTTGGAACATAGAGACCATGCCCTCAAGTTATGACACTGATGCATATCCTAATCCAGAATTTACTACTTAAATAAGAGAATATGAATAAAAATTTCCACTTTTTTCTTTCTAACATGGTTGACATATAAGAAAGACAACCATCATATTTATCATTTTATCCCTTTCTTGTACTATCAGATCCTCGGGAAATATGAAAAATAATGAGCAAAAAGCGCCCCCTAGTGTCTGATAACCAAAACATGACTGAAAAATGAGTAGCTGTTTCATGTATTCTTGAGCTAACTAATTGTTGCCACTAATTGACCAATTTATGTCCATAGTATCGATGCAAGAAAGTACAAATTGATGTTTTGACTCCTAGAACACTATACTGCTTCTGTGTTATATATGCACCCTCCTGTTTTTATTTTCTTCACTTCTGATTGCCATTGGGTAATTCCACCTGCATATAGAATGGCACCCGCTAGTCATTATGTAGCCTCTCTTATGGTTCACATATACAACTCTTCATTGTGTAGGACAGTCCACTAGCTCTTGCACAAGCTCATGAGACACGGGACAAATTGATAGCATCTCATCCAGAACTGGCTGAAGAGGGGTCAATTCAAATTGTGATAATAAAAACAACAGGTGATAAAATCTTAAGCCAGCCACTAGCAGACATAGGTGGGAAGGGCTTGTTCACCAAAGAAATAGATGAGGCTCTCATTAATGCAGACATTGATATTGCTGTTCACTCAATGAAAGATGTTCCTACATATTTGCCTGATAAGACAATTTTGCCTTGCAATCTTCCCCGCGAGGATGTACGTGATGCATTTATTTCTTTAACTGCAACTTCACTGGCAGATCTTCCAGCTGGAGCAGTCGTGGGTACTGCTTCGCTGAGGAGGAAATCGCAAATTCTTCATCGTTATCCATCTCTTAAGGTGAGCACGATATGGATGATTGTCATGATGAGGGTCTCTAATAGTATTACTATTTTCGCCAAGAGATGAGGAAATTGTTATCAAGTTGACACTTAATATTACCAGCATTTTTTCCGAGAAGCATAACTAGTTAATTCTTCTTATATTATGCATGCTATATTTGGCAATAAATTTGAAGCTCACATAAGTAAAGGCAAGAGTGACATTTATATCTTTGAAGCTGTTTTCTTTGAATGGAATTGAAAGTGCATTTAAACAGGAGGATTTTTCCTTTTTAATCTAATTTTAAGATGTAAAAGAGTGTTTAGGGAAAATTCTAATTTCCTCAGCCCCCCCACCCCCCCAACAAAAAAAAAAAGTTTGTATTCTGACTTCCATTTTTGGCAGAAAATTTCTATTATAGTTGTCACAAACAAACATCAAATCTCATCCTTCTTTGATGCTTTTTTCTGGACTAACTTAAGATAAGTTAATTTACTAGAGCATTTTGTATCCTAAAATCCAAATCAATTTCTGTTTGTTTGCACTTTAGGATATAAGTGCATATATTCTAGGAAGTGATCAATTTTCATCAACAGGTCCTTGTGCAGTTGAGTAATTCGTAGGCACCAGCTACTTCCACCACTAGTTGACACTCTTTTGATCTTTTAAGCCAGAGAAGTTCACTATCTAGGATGTTCAGTTGAATTTATTTCAATGCTTTTGCATCCAGTCTTAGTGAAGTTAGGGTTGGGCACAAGGTTACCATTATCTTTCTTTTGCTTGTTTTTATTGCTCCTGATTGAGCTTTTGTCCATAGGTGCTTGAAAACTTTCGAGGGAATGTTCAGACTAGGTTAAGAAAGCTGAATGATGGAGTCGTCCAAGCAACATTATTGGCATTAGCTGGCCTCAAACGTCTAAATATGACAGAAAATGTCACTTCTATTCTTTCTATGGATGATATGCTTCCAGCTGTTGCTCAAGGGGCCATTGGAATTGCATGTAGAAGCGATGATGAGAAGATGGTATGTGCTGTTCTACTGGATATTTCTAGTTTTCTCCTCTCCTCTGTCAATTTGCTTGTTTTTTCTCATTCAATTTAACCTTGCTAAGATGGAGTTTGGATGCATATCCTATCATCGGTTTGAAAATGTTACACGATTGGACGTGCATCTGATTACGTTGATGCGTGTTACTGTTGCATTGTGCTTTGCTTCGGGAAATCTCCCTGATAAACCAGAAGAGTTTCCTGTCTCTTGAATAGATGTACATATCTTCTGCTGATATAATGGGATTCATCACTTAGTTAGATGTCGGGAAAGGCATAGGCTGGGTTCGTGCAAGTAAAACTGTTTGCAGAGAGTACGTGTAAAATGCATTAATTGTGTGAGCTGAATGATTCTATGCTTTTTTTTTTTTAACTTTGATTTTCAAGAGCTTATAGTGTTTTACCTTTGGCAATAATTAAGAGTAAACTATCGTTGTCTGTGATGGATCTTTGCTGTTATATTGCTGCATTTTATTTTAATGGTTTTCCCTCAAAATCTGAAGAAAGTATATAGTTGATACGGTTCATGGGAGGCTCTCTATCTTGGTTTCCAGCGTATCTTGAATCTCTCACGTAGTTCTTTTGGAAGATTCTATGTCCACTGTTGCGTGTTTATCTCAGTCAACCATGTTTAATGCAGGCCGGTTTTATAGCCTCACTGAACCACGACGAAACCAGGTTGGCTGTTGCATGTGAGAGAGCATTTCTAGAAACGCTTGATGGGTCTTGTCGCACGCCAATAGCTGGATATGCTTCACGGGACGAGGATGGTAATTGTCTCTTTAGAGGATTGGTGGCTTCCCCAGATGGTACCCGAGGTAAAGACCAAAATTTTGACATATCTTTGTTTGCCAAACGAGATGTTAAGCTTTTAGCACAGCTCTGTGCTCATCTTTGTATTATTCCTGCTGTCCTTTCCAGTTCTTGAAACCTCCAGAAAAGGTTCATACACTTTTGAAGAAATGGTTGCCATGGGCAAGGATGCGGGCAAGGAACTTCTCTCAAAGGCTGGGCCAGGATTTTTCGAGAGTTAGACGACTAAATGAGTGAGTACGATGAATTAGAGTATGCTTCCATTTAGACATGTATAGAGAAAGAGAGAGATCCAAGCGGTGTTGCTGGGTTACCAAGGTAGGGATTCATTCTTCTTCTTCTTGTAATGGTAGCATTTTGATATGCTGCTGTAACCATTAGAGGGGGACGGACTTATTTGGCATTCCAGTTATTAAGTCCACTGTTATAACTTGTAACTAACTGTAGGGGAATAATTTTTGGTAGTTGTATAGCATTTTTTTCTATAAAATCCTGTCGAGATATTCCCATGTTCCAGTTTGGCGTTTGAGATCTGCAACATGCAACCTGGCGTTTGGCCTTTCTTGTCCGTGCCCAGTCCATGTGTCCGATAAATGGTATGTGCAATCGACGGATGGTAGTGGATCTGGTGTTGCTGATGGCCCACTTTGTATGTCAAGTCTGTTTGCGTCTGCTTGGTTGGATCCATCTATTGGACTGCTGGAAAAGTAGGTTTGCTATCACTTTGGCCCAGTCGTATACTTCTCCGTCCTTCGATTTCTAATATTTGTCTCCTCAAAAGTTTTTTTTTTTTTTTCCTCATTGTCTAAACTCTCTTTCTGTCTTCGTCCATTGTCTTCCAAAAACTTACATATGCACCGCATCCAAAGACCAGCAATATGTGAATGTGATGACAAACGTCTCGGAGTTTTCCTTGCTACGCTGTATAGCATGTACCAATACTGAAAAAATTATTAGTAGTAAAAGAATTAATGCACAAATTGACTTGTATGAAATATTTGGAAGATATATGACACGGCCAAATTGTTACACACCGTGAGAAAATTCCTAAAGAACGAAAGAGGATTTTATTGATAAATTAATGTCTAACACAAGGCCTATTTGCTGGCTTGAATACAAGAGAGCTGAAGGGGCATATTTATAAGCTTGAATGAATACAAGAGAGTTAAAAAGGAATGTCTTGTTGGTCAGGACAACCAATCAAGTCAATTAATTATTTTAATTATATCAATCATTTATTATAATAAAATCACAGTCAAATAAAATAAAATCCTACCAAATCTCATCATATCTTGGCATTATGGTTAGATGTGATCAAATATTCAGATGGTATTATTGCCATAATATTCTTCTTTCCTTCCACCACTCGTGCGATCTATTTTGATCAAAACATCTTCTCAAATTTCTTCTACATCAACGTTGATGATACTAGTGTGCATGTATAGGGTAAAAAATTTGAATGGTTCTCAAACTATGTAGTTAGTCAACTTTTAAACCTTGCTGTTAAGTGCATATTTTTGCCTCCCGGACTTGTAAAAAGGTATACTCTCCGCCCTTTTGACTAGAGATACTTTTAAAAGCCTCCCCTGAAGTTTATGATAATATCATTTCAAATTTGTCTTTTGCTACTTTAACAACTTTTAGGCAAAAAATTATGGAATAGAAAATTTTTAAGCAAAAAATACAAATTTTATATTATAATCAATATGGTAGAAAATTCAATATAAGACAACAAAAAAATATTGAATTGGGAGAAAAATATCTCTCTCTCATTAAATGATTATTGTAAGAATATTTTAATGATGCAAGGTTGAGATCGTTACAAAAAAAAAAAAAAATGATTTTATGAGATGTTAGTAATATTTTTGAAACTTTAGGAATGCCAAGTGATATTAGCAAAAATATGAGGGGAGGTTTCTAAAATTATCTCTAGCCAAAAGGGTGAGAAATATGCCCTTTCCAAGTTTGAGGGACAAAAATTATACGCTTAGTAGCTGGAGGGCTAAAAATCTACCTACTTAATAATTTGAGGGCCATCCAGATTTTTTTGGCCCGTATATATATGCTTATACATGGGAGCCGGGCATATCTCCATTCTTCGCCCCCGACAAGAAGGCTTGTGAGTTGTATGAATCCTGATCATCCCTTGTCAATCCAGCAAGTGATCACCGCATAATCAATTTAGCCATCACGCACGCATGAGTAACTATAATCAACCAGGTAAGCTTTGGTTAAGATCATGCAATATATATGCGTGTGTGTGTGTCCATAATCCAAAGATGCTTCTCAACCAAAAAAATCTGGTGATGCTCGTTTGCAAATGAAATGATGCAGTAGTGGCATATCCTCCACCACCACCACCATCCCCAACAGTAAAAGCAGCAACGGATCAGGGAATGGCCGGATACTCCTCAAACGTGATGGCACCTCCCCCGATTGGTTATCCGGCCACAAGAGACGGACAAGGCCATGATGGCCATGAGCTTCATACTGCTACTACATCCAGTAGAGGCGAAGGGTTTTGGAAAGGATGGTAAAAGTTCATTTTCTTCGACTACAGCGTTCCTTCCTTCTTTCCCTATATTGGTATACTACTACTATGCAGTACCAAAAGCAAATACTATATACTAGTAGTATTTTCGTTGTATGTATTGTATGGGTAGTACCAACCAAGTGCATATATTAAACTGATAAGTTATACCTATTATCTGCTGCTGCTGGGTCCTGGATTTCTGCTTCGGCAGCTAGAATTCCTGACAAGTGCTCCTATATCCCAGCTTCGATCCCCTCGAATTTGGAAATAAAATAAAATAAAAATGCTCATTCTCCTCCCGAACCGGACGACCTGCTCAGCTCCTTTATTGTTGATGATGATGATGATGTCAATTATATTTGATGAGTGATTCCGTGAGTTTGCGTCTTAGCATTACAAAATCGACTCATCGCTTCATGGTGTGGTGTGCATATGGCTTGCACCAACAAATATCTTAATCTTTTGCTGGGTTGTCATTATTTTAGGATTTAATTTTACCTGAAATTTGACTTTTAGAATTCGTTGCGAAATAACTTTGCCAGTTAGGCTTCAGCTATTCCCGTCAGACAGACGGGAGAACGCGTACTTTAATCCAGAAGAAAGCAAGAAACACATTAGTAGTATTGCTTTTACTTTAATCTTGTCACCGCTGGGAATTGTTTAAACTTGAGGCGTTCAATTCGGGCACAAACTAAAACCACTGGTCCAGGATGGTATGTTTCTTTTCCAAATTTTTACATCTGATGCTGCCAGCACCGATTTGGGAGTTAAATTAGGATAGGAAAGAAAAGAAGAGAGATGTTAAGTCATGAAAGGAAAGAAAAGAGAGAAGATTTTCACCTCCAGCGAATTTTAGTTAGTATGTATGATGTATCTGGGCTCTCTCAATGAATTTATTTGTGGACACCAAAAATGTTCATCCCACACTTTTTTGGCATGAGGCAAACAAAGATGAAGCAGTGAAGCCTGCAGCCGCCATTCCTTCCTCTAAAGGAAAAGGAAGCAATGGTTGAATCAGTTTTTATTGTTTATTAAGGTTAGCAATGGTTATTTATTTATTTATTTCTTTTTAAAAAAGGAGGAGCCTCAAGTGTTTTTTTTTTCCCCTTCAAAGAGCGAACATTTCATCAATAGGCCTGACCAGAATCCAAACCCGTTTTTTGTTGTTGTGCAAATCAACTGTGTGGAAAATCCCTTTAGCCTCCTGCTGCCTGCTGCGATGATCCAATACCATCCTGGACCCCCAGAGCCCAGAAGAGGAAAGCCATCTGCAGAAAAATACTATCCAAGTATCTTCTTGGTTTCCCATCCCCACCCAAATCTCCCTCATCTGTCTCTCTGCCTCGCTTAACTCGAAATAGTTCAGGAGCTTAGCTTTATGTACAATCATACAAGGAGCAGAGTAACTACCATGGAATTCAACTCCGCTCTTCTCCACCTTCCCAACTCTCTCCCCTCTTCCATTACCTTTTCAGCAACTCTATTATCTCCCCCCGTCCACCTCCCCCGCCGCCATTTATGCACCCCTGAAGCTTACATGCTTCTTCCACTGATGGGCCGTCCCGCAATGTTTAATTCCTGCCCGCCTCTCCATCATCCTCATCATTGTCGTGGTGCTTATGCCTCCCTCCTTCAACTGGGCTTCTCTGCCAACCCCCATTTCTCTATTTCCACACCCTCTTTTCTATCTTCCCCTATGGCTTTCGGCTCGGTAATTCACTATTCACTACTAGTATTTACTGATACTGTTTCTCACTGCTCTTTTCTTCAGCTTGTGACTACTGTTCTTCTTCTTCTTTTTTTTCCCCTTTTTATTTCATGACCAAGTGTATGAAAGCTAGTTTCAAGATTGTATATGTTGATATTAATGGCCCCAATTATCATCAAGTTTTGAGACGCAAAAGCGAGAAAGCAACCATTTTGGCTGTTGGAAGAACTTCAATTCAGAACTTCTCAGACTCGGTGCTTTTTCGCTTGTTGTTGACAATCATAATGATGTGTACTAGTAGTATTCTTGCAGGATGCAAGTAGTGTAGACACTGATGATATGTTCGATGACTTGTTCAAAAAACATGGAAAGGTAATCTATCGAAGTAGCGATCACAAGTCTGCTGCAGCAGAGATAGATGATGATGCTGAAAGCTTGTCCTGTAAGCTCCCCCCCCCCCCCCCAAAACACCTCACCCAAAAAGAAAAAAAAAAGAGTTGTCTACAGCTTTAGGCTTCTAAATTGCTGTGTCAAACGGTTGCATCAGCCATGGTTTGTCTTCAGTGCCAATGACATTACGCTCAAACCACTTCTACTCTGCTCTGCATGCCCGAGTTTTTTTTGTTTTGTTTAATTTACCTGTATCTACCCTCCTTCTTGTAGCGTCCTCTTTTTCCTCTTAGTTTTTGGATGTTCTCGCTGTCTCTAATTGGCCATGTAACAAAGCATTTGATAGAATTTCTACCCTTTTTGTAGTTGCTGTTGCTGCAGCAAAAGTAGCAAGCGAGGTCAAGGCTGGTGACATAAAGGTCCTCTTTGTCAAACCTCTAGTCTACTGGACTCGGTTTTTTATTATTGCCACGGCATTTTCTCGGCCTCAGATTGATGCTATTGGGTATTTCTTGTTAATTTACCCGGAGCTTTTACAAATGAACCATGCATGACCAAGTGATTTTCATTACTGCTTAACAGAGAGTTAGTTTGAGTAATTTGAAATAGTGATTCTGTTTGTGGTATACAGGACTAAAATAAGAGACATGGCTGAGAATAAGTATGGAAGATTTGCTGCTGGGGACTTGAAATCTTTTGGAAGAGGTCCTGCCGGGGAATCAAAACCTAATTCATGGACGTTGTTGGACTTCGGTGAGTGTTTGTTGTTGATTGCGATATGATGGACAACAATCCCATAGCACTTCTTTGTCGAAAATCACCCTTGTGCGGTTCGCGTCATCATGGTTTATTTTGACACTGCATTATGTTCTCAATGAAGAATTACTAACAATGATGTTCAGGCATTTAATTATGCTAGACTATATCAAAGTTAGCTTCGCATGATATAAATCTTGATTCACAGCTAAGATATGTCACCATAAGCCAACACAGAGCTGTGCAGTAGACAGATTTAAGGTTGTTCCTTCACCACTTAGGCTTGTGCTTTTCCCTTGGAAGAATTTTTCTAGTTTTCGTGGTGGTTTTTTCTCCCGCAAGCTAAATAATTTCAAAGAATCAGCTTCTGTACAATCTTGTTAAGTTTCAATAGTAGCCGCCATCAGCTTTTTGTGCCAATTCCCTTGTCTTCTAGAAGGTCTAGGCTGATTGACAGAACCACTTGCCCTTTCCTAGCCGTCTTCCTGAACAAGAAATGCTTTGGTTGTCAGTACCTGCGCCTACTCTGTGAGTAAGATGAATAAACAATGTCCAGAGGAGGCAATGCATCCTCCAACTAGAGAAAAAAAATGTTGAACTAAGAACATGCTAGGGAGTAGGGATCCTATTTTTAATTCCTGATTGTGGAGACCTGCTAGCGTTTTATCATTATTTGTACTGAAGTTCAAATGAAGAACCTAGCATGTTATCCTGACATTCTGCAACCCATAATATTCATACAATTCTTCTTCTCTGTGCTTTGGCCTATGAACATGATCAGATCTTGAGAGAGGTGAGTGTGTTCGTGTGTGTTTTTGTTTTTGGGAGAGAGGGGAGGGGGGGAGGGTTGTGGTGGTTGTTGAGGTGCTTGCTGCAGTCTGTCAGACATTCATTCCAAGTGCTGACCGGAAGTACTAATGTTGTTGAAGTTTCTTAAAGTATCACTTGTGTGTCTCTTTTTCCCAGGAGATGTTGTGGTGCATATATTTCTTCCTCAGCAACGAGCCTTCTACAATTTGGAAGAGTTCTATGGTAATGCAACGGTTATTGAGCTACCTTTCCAAAGCTAACAACGATGTTACAGTGAAGAGGCAACCGATGATGTTCCCAGGTTACGAAATGAATCAGAGATTCTAAAAATACCTGGCAAATCAAGAGGTAGCATGTCATCTTTGCATTGGCTATTTTGGCTTCACCACATTCTTGCGGAGCCTTTGGGAAATTCAAGCCTTTCTGCTACTTCTGTTACTAGTATTCCTTCATGTAGATGAGATCCTTGGTTCAAGTTGATTCAAAATCGGTACCCAGATAATTCAATCCAAGAGAGAAACTAATTTTTAGATGTAATCAGTTTACCCTTTATATACAATTTCTGAAAGAAATGGGGAAAAATCACGTCTTAAATTGTCTTTCTATTACAGAACTGTTCATCAAGATTGAAAGTAAACGAAAGCATTATCACCCAGTCTTCGTCTGAAATCAGATTCAATTAACTTCAAAAAAAAAAAAAAAAAAGATTTCAGACATAACTCATAAGCGATGAAGTCCTGAAAGATCATTTTTAAATGTAGTTTCTGCATAAAGAAGGGATACCGAACCGCAAAGGAGAATTTAACTGCACTTAAAAAAAATGCCTGAAAGGGGGATCAACGTCATGAAACGTGAAGCTGGAAATTTCTCACTATTCCATATTCGCACGTTAAAACTATATCTAATTGAGAAAAGTATCACCCTATTACAGTACAAAATGCTAGTAGTAGAATTTGAACATGAGCACCGCAAAAGAAATGATTTGAATCTAATGCATTTCTTTTTTCCCCTTGTCTCATATAATGGAGGGCACTTCTAACCCAACATTCTTAGGGTAATTGATGTGCATGTGACATCATAGATTTCATCGCAGAGGATAACAGCCTTGTCCTTCCCAGATACTTTTTCTTCTTTGGAGCAGATGCTTGCGACCTTCAAAGCAGATCTAAACTATCAAAAGAAGTAACTAACGGTACAAAAAGGGCAAACCCCAAAAAAAAAAAAAAAATGCTTTTCTTAAACAAAATTGATGTATTTACAGAGATTCAAATTCCTATTCAATGATCAGCACATGCTGCCCCTATAGCGGACCAAGGCCCTCAAAGCAGACCCGTATTGGCCCAAAGAGTGCACACAAAACAGTCCCCTCGTTCTTAAAAGGAACATGCTTTCCTGCAAGAACAACACATGACTCACTGTTTAGCTAGAGCTGTTTATATCAAGGCCAGTCTCACGAAAGTTGTTTCAGAGAAAAAAAAAGAGAAAAAGTGAAGTACATAGGACTTCTTCATGGAGGAGAGTTAGTGAAAGAGCTCCTCCCCCCACCCCACAAAAAAAAAAAACCCCTCCTCCTTTCTCCCTGTCCATCCCTTATGCTACATTTTATTAGTACCTACAAATACATCCATGCAAGGAACACATTTCCATTTTAAATGTCCTCAAAGTTCACATATGCTTATTCCACTCCAATATTTCAGCGAGAAATTACGAGGCTTTCTCAACTTCAGTTAGAAAATAATAATAATGTCAACCTAGTTGCCAGAAGGCTCTAAACTCCTAGAACTGTATAAACTTTTCCTCTCTTTAACAATGGCCATTCATTGGTTAAAAGTCAATAGAAACTCAGTTTTATTAGCCATACTTAACTCATCATCAAAAAAAAAAAAAGCAGTCCTGAGCACAATGCTGAGAAGACTTACAATTACAATTAGCCATATGCTGACTTGGCTGTCCAGGTTCAATTAGACTTAACTCCATATCATGAGTTGCAGACCAACCAGGTTCATAAGTTTCAAGAAATCCAATCTTTGCCTTGTTTGGGAGATCGTGAGGGTGAACAAATGGAACTCCAGGAGGCCATCCAATCTCCATCCTTATATTTGCGCATGGACTATCAAGTGAGTGGATGTGGTTCTCACATTCCTTGAGGGTGCAGAACCGCAGCTTGATGCCCTTTTTATCAGCTATATCTTGAACCCTTTCTTTGAGAACTCTCTGGGCCTCAAGCCGTAGCCTCTTTGAAGGTGGAAGAGGTTTACATCTTGAACTATTCTTCCTCTTCTTAATAATAGGCTTCATAGATCCTGTACCAGCATTTCATCGATCCAAGGACCTGCTGTTAAAAACTACTCACTAAGATAATGGGAAAGCGGAAAAGATGCAAGTGCTACCTCATGAAATATCAGAACTATTCACATCAACATTCATTGTGACCCAATATATTCTTATTTCAGAACAGGCAAAAAAAAAAAAAAAAAGACCCAGTATATTACATGCTGACTTAGAAAAGCCAAGAAGATGATACATGTGAAAGTTAAAAATGATAAACAAAAAACAAAGTTCCCATTTTTTTTTAACCCTCACCCACTCTTGGCTAACTTGAAAGGTGAAGGCATTAAATAATGTAGATTCCGACTGCTGTTTTGATCCATCCGTTTTAATTACCTTGTTTCACTTTCTTTACATTTAGATAAATTCCTGACAAGCCATTTACAATCAGCTTTATAACATTAATGCAAGGCAAGCAACACGGCTCTAGATCAATCCAGCAGTAAATTCTGAGCTGGTTTATCTGGTTTTCTGTGACCAACTTGCTAAAGCAAATGGCTGCAGAAACCACATGTAAAGCAGGATATGCTTCCTGTTCCATTCACACTTAAATCCACAGGGTGCAATAGTGTTACAAACTGTTATTCTTGTAGCAAAATTACAGGCGAATTGCCCAGCCCTCTCCTCTCAAAGTAACAGCAGTACCTTTTAATATGCCGATGATTTTAACTTAGCAATAATGGTATTTTGGAACTAAAGCAGAACTTGAAGGGAAAAGCCTCAACATGGTAATTTTGGATTAGTTGTAGCAGCCTACAGTAGAGCATGGAAAGTTACTAAAAAGGACTTGGTCCACAAAGTCCAGGGACATCTGACTAAAGAAAAGACAAAATACTCGAAGGAAAAAAAAGACCCATGAACTGATAGAGCCCAATCTGCTCTTTTAAATGGACAATTTCACAATGCTTCACCTCAATGATATAAATAATTCATATTAAATATAAAAATAAAGGTGAATAAGTATTTAGAGAGGTGAATAATTCATCTTTAATTTCATCTTCCTGTACTTCGAATATCACAAGATATCCAAGTTGCAGACATCTTGTAAAAGTTTACATATCAAGAATCTACCGGGGTAAAGCATGTAAAACTTATTCAAGAATCTGCTGTGCGATTTCATTTACACAAGTCATGAAGTAAATCAATTGATGAGAAACATTTTCAGAATTTCAACACATTTGACATGCTATAACAGAAAAATAGTTGCATTATATTTCATTAAAGTTAGAGACATCAAAGCATTATGATGTTTCTCACCATCTTGAGCTGTGGGGAAAGTGAACATTGGGAAATTATTCCTACTGAGGACTTGATCAGTGGATCTTTGCATAAAGTCATCAACTGGTACTGGAAGCTGGAACTGGGCTTCAACCCCATGACCAGCAGCTCGCATCTCTGAACAGTTAAGGTTGGTCATGGATTTAGGCATCAGCTTAAAAGCTAAAGAGCATCGCCCAAACATGTTACCCTGTAGATTACCAATATCAGGACGATGCATTGCGGGGGTTATATATCCAGCAGTTGCTTGGTACAGAGCAAGACCAGGATACACAATAGCTTCCTGGGGACCGAGATCACCATCCACTAGGACCCAACGACCATGGAAATCCCTCACATGCAAACCAGCCTTATCTGACTTGACTAGAGTAATCAGGCTTCGATCAACCTGATGTTCTTGGTCCGAAAACATCACAAGTTGACCATCCTCTTGGGTTGTCAAATTATGATGCTGGGCTCCCTGAAAAGAAGGCCTTGCATGACAACAAACAGAGAGCACCGAGGATGATATTTCACGGTTTCTGAGGGGAACATTATCAAGTATTTCAGTAAAAGGAGAACTACGCAAGTTCAAGAAGAAGCTAATAGCATCCAGTATATCTCTTGCTGCTTTCCCAAGTAGTGCAAATATATCCAACAAGCCAGCAGGAGCGAATTCCATCTCGTTAGTCGGGTCAGCAGGAGTAAGCCCAGGTCTGAAATCATATATTTCTTGCCAGAGCTGAGGATCTGCACGATAACCAGAGGTCTTACACCACTCACGCAGATCATCAGGGTGAATCATATCAGCAGAAGGGTAAGAAGGTTTTTGGTTGAAGTAGAGACGAGCAGACTCAAGACAAGACCTCAAGAGGGCGGCATCACTTGCGGGCAGTTGGATAATAGCAGCGGAATACTGAGCTAGTGACTGAGACAAGGTCGAAACTGAGAGCTTGTAAGAATCGGACGGAAGGCCTTCAGATGGTACAAGATCACTCAGCTTCACTCGACCCAAAGCTGCTGCTGCTGCAAGTCCATTACTTGCCATGGAACTCACTCACCCAACACAGATTCCCAGCTAAACCCAAAATCAAAATCACCGATTCCCCTCTATCTAATCTGGTTACACAAGCACACATCAATAACAGGAAATTTAACTTAATGTTTTGCCAAATAAACACTACTTATTTTATTTTATTTTATGTACTTAAAATTATCTTTTTCTATACGATGGTAACATTTCCAGAATTGTAAGCAGCATTTCTGAAGAATCAATTTGCGCACCACATTTCTAAATGAAGAAATTCAAAAAAAAAAATAAAAAATCCAACGAGGCCCGCCTAATTAATCAATACAAGCATAAGTAATGCACAAACAAAGGAGAAAAAATACGGAGGCATGAAGAGAAATTAAGCTAACTGACCAGTATAGGAATCATTTATCTAGGGCTGGTTAAGAATGGAGTGGAAGAGATTAGAGGGACAACTCCGAGTGAAGTGGAAAAATCACGAAGGATAGGGTGAAGCTTATTGTTCAACCATCCGTCCCCAACCAAGCTACTCCTGCTTAAACGATGTTCATCAGTGGATTCTCTTCTTTTTCTCCAGTTGAAAACAGGCTCATCTAAATTTTTTTTTATCTTCTTTCCCTTTTTTTTTTTTTTTTTCCCTTCCTCCCTCTAATTTTCTTTACCCTACTTTTTTTTAAAATTTTCTTTATCCTACGCTCAATTCTTTTTCTTTCTTTTTTATCCTGAAAAATTTCTGCTCAATGAAGTTTTTCCTCAACATTCCAATAGTTTTATCCATTTAGGAGCGTTCGACAAATGCAGGGACAGGCATTAAAGTTCACGATGCACATCTATTGTTTGACAAACTAATATAGAAATACAAGTGTTAAATTTGGACTCCTATCATTCTTTTCTTAAAAAAAAAATTAATAAGGAAGGAGTGAAATTTTAAAAATTTAAAAGAAAAGAGAAATTTAAAATTTCTCTTTAGATCTCAAGTCTCCTCGACGCTCATTAATTAATTATAGCTTGAATTTCAAATTAATCAACTCTTTAATAAAATAAATTTCATTTCACAACCAAACAAATGTGGAGGAATTATAGTAAAATTTCTATAAATTAATAATTTTAAAACCATACATATTTTGTGAATTTAAAAAGATATTAGTTAGTTAGTAATTCATCAATTTATCTCATACACTTGCGTTTCAAAAAAAATGCTCATTTAATCAACTAATATTTTATTTTTTATCTTGTAACAATATGAATTATTCAATCAATAAAGGGAGGCGAAAGTCTAAATGGGTAAGCTCATACTGCGAGTGGATTTGAAATCGGCTTCGAGCAATCAAGTTAACTAAGGGATGAATACAAGAGTGCATCTATTTATTATTAATTGTATTAAAAGGCCTTCAATACTCTGTAAGACTCACTTAAAACCACACGATGAGAACATTATAGAGATGCCGCTGTAACGAAGACTAATAATATACTTTAAAAGACCCTCCAAACATGAACCTCTCAGGGCAGCTGAAGCCTCGAGCATGCACTGTAGGTACAAACTGGTTCCATCGCTTAGATTGAACCCCGCCGTTGTTATTTTGTTGAAGTAAAAGAGTACCGCTACCGCATTTCTAGTCTCAATACTTCGAACTGAAATTGCTGTACCGAGACGGTGCAAGAAAAATGCTTTAGTTCGCATAGAGATGCATACACATATTTTCCTCTTAGCTGTCAAAAGTGATGAAAATTAAACATAAAATCCACTCAACCACTGCCCACGAGTGGCCTAAAGCACCCAATGATCATAATATTAACCACAAGAAAACCTCCTAAAGCTACCACAGGGGTAGGTTCAACCATCCTCCTCAGCATACATGTACTCTGGAGCAACCTTACACCATCACAAGATGAGACAGCATGGTAGAAGTGACGAAGAAAACAACCCTGCAGACTTCAGGGCTTACGAGGTGGTGAACCACTTGTTCCACTGCTATTACTTGAGCTTCTACCCCTTAAAGGCCTAAGAGAAAGACAAAATCAGAAAATTACCACGGATTTAAATAACAGTACAATATCATTGATGTTCCAGCTAAGCCAGCTGACGACTGCTTAAATTTCATATATGTAAACGACGTTGATCGAAGTAGTGACATGATACCACAGTTATACTGTGATGGCATGAATATTGGTGACCAGTAACCACACTAAATATAGTCCCTCTCCTTTCACTATGGTGATGTGCTTAATGATATATAGCATAAAACAGTCAGTCTCATATGCAATGTTCCAACGATAACTTTGAACGCCGAAGAAAATATCAGATTAAGTTATCACAGGCAAAAACACAAATAACTACCTTCTTGGGCTGCGACTCCTCGATGCTCTCCTGGGCCCCTGCAAGAATCAATTGATACACTTTAACTAACATATTTGATCAAGTCAAACTTTTGAAATCAAAGACATGGCACATACACACCTTGTGAGGACTAGGAGATGATGAGTAGGATGATGATCTTGCACGTCTGACAGGGGGTGCACGGCCTCTGTTCAACATTGCATGCATCAAAAGTAAGAGAAAGTAACAGCAATTACTCTAGAAGCTACCCACAAATAGCAACAAAAAGAAATAAGGAAAATCAAGAAGGGAAAAAAAATCAGCTTATTAGATTAGCATGTCTAAATAAGAAAAAGTAAAAATACTTTCCAGTGTGCTTCAATGTCATCAAACACATCTAGTACAAGAAATCATGCGTAACTCACCTCCTTGGAGACAATGATCTCGAAACTGAACGAACAGGCCTACGAGCAGGAGAACGTCTGCGACCGATTGGTGAACGTCTAGGAGGTGTTCGACCTCGACGGGGGGAACTGAACAAGCCAAAGTATGCTTATAAACTAGAAAATAACCAATAAAAACTCAAGAAAATATTTACACTAAAAATGAATTCACTATGAGGCATGAATCATGGTTCAGTCCAACTCCACAGAATAACACAATTCACAAATTTTTTTCTTCCCTACGAAGCTGACTTAGATTCTTTACTTCCCCTCAGTACTGACTTCTATTACTAGTAGTTCAAGAAGGCTTAGCAGCTTAATGGTGAATTCAATTTTCTCAATGTACCCTCCCCAAAATTTCTCCATCTACCAATGACAGTAAAGCTTCATTAACAACAATGCCACTTCTTAGACTAGGTGAAATGCAAAACGATTCAAAGAAAAACATTTACTTAACCATTTATTGCATCTTACAAGATACATTCAATAACTAAATACTCATGTATATCAAAGTCATAACATATACTAATCCTGACAGCTAAAATTCTGTGTAGAGATGCATTCAACACAGATAACCTCAACCCAACAAACCTGAAAAAATACCATCAAGCAATTGGGCATCAATTTAGAAAAAACTACAATAATAGGTGTTTCAACAATTTGCATTCCTCACAGATTATTAGATCATTAGAGCATCCCCAAATTAAAAAAAAAAGGAGCAGATAACATGTTCTCTTTACTGATTATTATATCAAAACCATATCATATCAAGAGAAAAACAGACTTCCAGATAGACACTAAATTTGTTTACCGTCTTCTGGGAGGAGGAGGAGGAGGCGAACGTCTTCGCATAGGACTACCACGTATCCTTCGGGGAGAAGCCCTGACGAGATACAACATAGAATAAGCTGCAAAGAAGCCTCACAAGAGATAAGTAAAGCTGTTAAAAAGTAGCTAACCTCGGAGGTGAACGGAATCGCCTGGGAGGTGAGGAGGGTGAACGACCTCTGGCAGGAGATGCAAGGCGTCTCCTAGGAGGAGGTGAAGCAACTCGTCGATAAGGGGAATCTGGTCTACGACGACCAGGAGAGTCTGCACGTCGACGAGGAGGAGAATCAAGCTCACGTCTAGGAGATCCTCTTCGCATTGCTGGAGACCTCCTCCTCGGTGGCGAGGGGGGTTTCCGACGAGGGGATGCTGAGCATCATATAAATCATCAGTACCTAGTTTTACAAATCAACAGCAAAAATTTTCTTCATAAAACCAGAATACCTTCTCTCGGCCGCTTCAGCCCGTCTTTGTCCAAGTCACGCCCAGCACTATCAGCTTTAGAAGCATCTCTTCTAGATGTCGAAGCAACAGCCTTGGGAGGGGAAACCTTCTTCCTCTCAGGTAAAGTGAATTTGGCATGAACAACTTTCCCATCAATCTGGGCCTGAATTAACACCGATTACAGCATAAGTTCAGGGAACATAAATTTTTAGTCAGGAACAAATTTTAGCAAAGGATTCATCAGAAATCCGTACTCCATCCATGTACAACTGAGCTTTCTCAGCATCAGTTCTGTTCTTAAATTCGACATATCCAGAACCTTTTGAAATGTTAACCTGTAAATAAGAATGGTCATTGTTTACATTTAAAAGGGAAGAAGCATTAGTCATGCACCGCAAAAACAAAATTCAGAGTGGCAGGCACGTACCGCATGGTCTATTACCAGCCTCACATGCACAACTTCACCAAAATTACCTACAATGTAGGGAGCAGAAGAAATTAGCCACCTATAAGCCACAAATCACAAAACAATTAGCATGACGTTGCCACTAGACAAATGGAATATCATTCCATTGCTTAATTGTTCCTTATGGTTGTTACACTATCTGTTTTTCCCTTTTCTCTTCTACTCTTTTCAAATAAATGTTGGGTGGTAAAACTCAACTAAAGAGAGAGAGGCACCATTAGATGTGACGACCATACCAAATATTTCTTTCAGATGGCTTTCATTGACATTCCTGGTGAGCTGATCAACATGAAGTGTTAGTGACTCAGGGACTGGAGATGCTTTCCTGAAATCCTTATCAGATTTAAAATTAGAAGACAAAAAGATACTTGAAAGAAAAGTACAAATAAATCTAGGTAACTAAATCCCAAATGGCACAAGGTAATGGCACATATAAAAAAGGAGTAACCAAGAGCAACAAATTGATAACTAATTTTGGAAACAGTACATGATACCCCACCCCAAAAAAAAAAGACAAGAAAAATGTTCACACAGGAGGCTATTAATGCATTTGGTATGGCCAAGCAAACAATTCAAAAGGGCTAAACTGAAAAGTGAATCAAACTCAGGTAGAAGCACCGAGATAAATTTAAAAAAAAAATTACCAAAGAAGAGTATGAACGAGTGAAAAACGTAATAGATAGTCAATACTTAACATCAAGACCATTTGGCCAAGAAAAGTGACAAGATAAACCCAAAAAGATGCCTTTAAGAGGTTGCATTCCCACCAAACTAAACAGTGTAAACCATATTACCTTGGAGGTGGTGAAACTTTCTTAGACTGCGGAGGTGGAGATCGACCACGCCTAGCTCCTTCACCCGGACTGGCACAGAAGAGATTGATCAGAAAAAAATCACGACAGCCATTGCGTACTACAAAGAAACAGTGCTAAAATAGCATTGAGAAAATGATTGTAAAATTACTACATGGCGTAAACAAACCCCCCCCCCCCTCCTCCCAAAAAAAAAAATGAAAAAGCACTTATCATCCAACTAAAAGATTAGCATAAGGTACAAGAACCCCTCACCCCAATGAAGAAAAGAATCAAGAAATATTGAATATATGCGTATGCCTCATTTCCTACTTCCGCTGACAAAGTAACGCAGGACAGTGAAAAGGAAATTAGCTTAGCCATTAACTTTTGAAAATTCTGCAGGAAAAAAAAGAGTATGTATACAGCACAGAAAAAGAGCGGGAAGCGGAGGGAGACCTTTTCCGCTGGGGAGGTGGATTAGGGCTACGAGAACTGCCGCTACGAGAAGGAGAAGACGAAGAAGAGAAGGATTTAGAGAGAGAACGGGAACGGGAGCGCGACCGAGATAGAGAACGAGAGCGGGAACTAGAGCGAGAGTCGGAGCCGGAGTAGGAGCGCGAGCGAGACTTTGACCTAGATGGAGAGCGAGAGCGGGAACGTGATGAAGAGCCCGAACCAGAGCCCGACGGTGTAGCCGGTCGGCCTCGGCCTGGTTTCGCCATAACTTAACGGTGACTTAGGAATTGCTCTCTCTTAGATAAACCAAACAAAAACCCTAGACTCAGAGAAGACAACGGGTTGGGAATTGGGAGGGATGACGAATTTTACGTTTGGTTCAGCTCAGCTACACCAGCCGAGTCTTGGGAATTGGAGGGCTAAAAGCCCTTATGCCTCAAGCTTGGGCTTCTCACTGAAATGACCCATACATGTACTACTTATGTCCGGCCCAGATATAGCCCACTGTCACGTGGAAAAACTTTGTCCCTCTTTTTTCTTTTTTCTTTTTTTCGTTTTGGTTTTTTGTTCCCTCTTTTCTATGCATTATTATAGAGATTCTTTTTTTTTTTCCCCCATTATTATAGAGATTCATTTTCCCCCATACAGCATACACACGTGGGCACAAAAGACAAAAAAAAAAAAAAAAAGTGTATACTTACTCACACGTTACGGAAATGATGATAGAAAATTAGAAGAAGCAAATTAATTGATCTTCTTTTCTTGAAAAATCTTTTACACAATTACAAGAAATAGGTGACTTTTTTTTTAATTTTACATTAGAATAATATGCTTTCGTAATAAATGTTTTAAATAGTCATCATATATTCGTACCAAAGAGGGGACGCGTTTGTTAAATTGAAAGGAAGTATCTATTTACGGTCCGGCAATTTGAACGTAGCAGCTTTGTCTTCTAAATTCTTTAATTGTCATCCCGGTCTCGGGGATTGTTTCTCTCAAGTCCCGAACATTTTGTTGGGACAGATGCTGGCTTCACCGTGCATTTTTATCAGTCTCGGAAAATGTTAAAGCGACGAGGGGGCGAGCAAAAAGTTTGCATTTTACAGAACCATCGAGCATGCATGAGAGAAGTCAGGGGACCAGTGCAGAGAGAGTACAATGAAAAACTCAATTTGGTTCTTGTGCGCTTGGTGAAGGCTCAGACCGTCTTCTCTTAGGTTCATTATCGCCCAATTGTAGCGAAAACCTGATATCCTCGTCGGAACCATTCCACAAGGCAGACAGATTCTCCGATACAGGCCTATCTTGCAGATCATCTCGGTGAAGTGGGGAACGCCCACTCGATGTTCCAAAAATGAATTGATGTTCCACACTTGGACCAACGTTCGACCCATCTTCTGATAGAAATGCAGCTTCTACTGGTGATGAATTCATATCTGGGCAACACGCACCATCTTCCAAGGGGATTTGTTGAATGCGAAGCCCCAAAGGCTCTGATTTGTCCTTTGGGAGCATTACATCTGGTGGTGAAGAGTCTCCTACAGTCGAACCAACTACCGTTGCTGAAGCGGCTCTTTGTTCTTGCACTGCAACTGTGCCACAAAGAATGAGTGAGATTGAGACTCCTTCCCTGAACTTGGGGAATTTCTAAGAAAAACAAATAATATGACAGCACAGATGAGTACAGTTGTCACTTCTCTGGATCTTTCACATTTAGCATGCGTCAGGACTGCACAGATGCAGGTGATGTCTGACGGTGTACAACAAAATTCACATAGGATAGGACTACGAACCTTTCAGCGCTTCATTCGTAGTGAGCAGATCAAGTTCAAGAAAATTGAGTAGCCGCCCAAGATCAACCCCACTAGTCCAGTTCTCTGGAGGTTGACCAACTTTTAGTTTTAGCCTACCCCTGTTGGCAGTTCCACCCCAAATGATTCCAACTGGTCGCGGCTTCCCTCCATCCTCCCCTTTCAGAATTATGAGACTTCCACTATCTCCTTCAAGATCAAATGTCTGTTGGTTCTCGCCAACCACAAGAAAATCAGTCAAGAAGCATATCCCTTTTTCGTCATTGTACTCGAGAGCATATGCCAATACAGTCCCATTGGTCAAACCCGAACTCCTTCCTACCTTTGTCACTTGTTTCCCAATAAGACTGCTGATTGGAGATTGCAAGTCTATAATCTTCACATCTCCAATCTCTCCTATGCCTTTAACAGAAGTAGTTACAGCAGTCATGTCAAAATCATCACTGAAAGGAATAAATGCACCATCTGCTCTCACAAATGTCTCTGCAAATGGACCAAATTTTGTGTGTATATATCAACTAAATATGCCCAAAATAATCTTCAACCAATTCACTGGTGTTTTTTCACAAAGACATACATTGCATATTATGCAGTAAGAAAGCAAAAGCAATCGGTATGTTAGAGAGTTGAGAAATTAGTTGCGGAAAATATACACAGCAAGAAACCAGTAGCACCAGCTTTAAGGAAGTATTATTTTCATTAGCACATCCCTACCTGGATTTATTCCGGCAAAGATGCCATACCAAAGGTCATCCCTAATGAATGAAGTGGCTCTCTCAACTGCACCAAGATACACCCCAGGTCCAAGAGTGGGAGGTAAAGGATGAAACATCTTCTGATTCGGGTAATCTAAATCAACGGCAACATGCCGGTTAGTGAGAAAACCAATTTGCCGATTGCCCGTTTGGCTCCTAACAATAGCACCCAAGGTTCCGTAGGTCTCTTGACTAGCAACCTAATCAACTTATCAACACATATTTAGAAAATTGTCCAGTAATATGAACTTAACTTTTAGAATAAGAACAATAAAAAAAGATTGCGAGTAACAAATAGGGGTTTCATGAAAATTAAACAAGAAATTGCAAAAGGAAAGATAAGTATATATGACTTCTTCCCAGCTGGATCTCCAGAAGCAGGTGTCTTGGCAGAAACTTCCATCTTGTCCCTCACAGATTTTAATAATTAATATTACCCCACAACCTTCAATACTTCCAACCAAATCAATCATTTGTTGATGGAACACGACAGCAAGAGAGCAATTTCCAAATATATTCGACAAGAATGCAAAGGAAAGCTACAAGCTGAGGATACATTTTTACATAAACAATACCTGATACTTTACTGGACACTCTTTAACACATTTACTGCATTAGATTAGAATGCGTTTTAAAACTATGAATTTGAAAAAGATAAGAGAACCTCCAGGAGGTTGAAGTAGTCATCATTTTGTCAATCTAAGCAATAAACAGCGAGAACTTCCAGCCTACATACTTGAAACGAAAAAGTAGCTAGATAAATGAAACTACTTGGCTGTAATAAGTTTGCATGTATTAGTTAAAAAACTTGGACTACTAAATTTTATAACAATTTCTGCTGTAAATTTGTTGTGAAACTTTTTATGTACTTTTAGAATTTAAAGGCCACCCCTAAGGGAAGGCAGAGGTTTCCTGCAGCACATTTCCACAGGGGAAAATAACAATTCTACTCGTATGGTTGAACCTACTTGAAAATGGTGCGAGCACCACACTCCTTCCCAGTCATCCAATAAGCTGATTGCTCCAATACACTCCTTCCCTAGTCTATGATGAGCTGATTACTCCAAAATGCATCACTATCATGAAGCAGCTCAAGATGCAACATTTCTTTTACGTATGAAGGTCTAAGATTAAATATTAACAACAAAAAGAAGATTTGTCAAATCAGAAATGTCAAATGAGAAAAAATTTAGTCACAAAGCTGTTTGGATTCATTAACTTGCATAGGTACTGCAGAGAAAAACAACCGTTGGAAAGTTCAAACATAGTATTCAACATAGTAGGGGAAACATCTAGTTAAAAGCACACTCTTAAGGATGTCCCTTTTTATCCCCACAGAGAACAAGAAGGAAGCCAAAAATTGTAAACAAAATTGGCATATGGATACAGAGCTTGAGCACACCTGAGAACCTGAACCAACACATGGATCACTTCCCCGTAGGTCATCTACTATTTCAGTGTACAATTGTTCCTTAGGTGTTGGCTCTGGTGCACCAAAATATGAAAATTCCACAACGTCCACATCACACCACACTCCTCCTGGTCCCTGAAGAGACACGACCTTTCAACTTTAGAACAAAGAGTGGGACAATCAGGACAGCTGTGAGTGTGTGTGAGTGTGAGAGAGAGAGAGAGAGAAGCAATGACGTCACGAACTATAATGAATAACCACTGAAAAGAAGCAGAGAACATAAGTATCACGCCATCACCTCCAAGGCAGTAGGCAGACACTGAATAGGGGTTAGCCATTGCTTATGAACCTTCCTAGATACAAATACCAGTATTGCAGGAATGTCTGTCAAAACGCCTCGTCGGATACGAAACCCAATAGCTGTGCCAAGACTGTAACAGCGAAGGATTTTGCTGTGAAACGCCCTAATAGTCATAAGCTCAAGTAACGAATTTGCTCGTTGCCCTTCTGGAAGTCGTCCAAGAGTTTCAGGCAAGACCCCTTTTTGTAGGTTTGCAAAATAATTTGCCCTCTCTTCAGCTGCATCATTTAATCGACTAGGCCACGAGAAGTAAGCAGCACTGCTCTCACAGTGCTGTCCAGCTGATGCATAAGGTTGTAGTGTTGGCAGACTAAATGATGGCAAATTGGAGTGACTACAACAGTTCTTCTCGAGGTCCAGTGCTGATTCTTCAGATGGGATCGAACCTGAGTAACGAGCTTTCATATTCAACCTCGTTCTTGATCTAAAACTTCAACTGGGAGAAACTCGACAAGAAGAAAGATTCCTGCAAAGTAATGAAACTTAATATAACCAAAACCAACAAACACAAAACAAAATAGAAAAACTTGTTGGTTTTAGATTAAACATCTTCATACACGATGTGGATTATACAGCAGCAAATGATGTTGACATGATAAACTTGGTATAAACAACACTAAAAGAATGCATGAACAGGCAATACAATGCTTTCTACCCAAACAGTTAAGCTTCATCCTTGAGTAAATATTTGCTTTATCAAGTTGACAACAAGGACAGTGAATAATTGCTTTTCAGGAAAAGAAAGAATGAACAGTAAGTCTGGAGACAACCCTGATGTGAAGCACAACTTTCACCCAGTAGACATCCTTGATTGCCTAATCATAATTCAGGTTCGACCAAAATGCATCCTTTTCCAAATCCCCAAATTTCTTTTGCAACAATATACAGAAAAACCAGCAACGAAGTAGTATTCCGAAAGACCAATCCTTAATATATATATAGAGTGTGACATACTATGAGTAAGAAAATGACCTTTAGCTTTTAGAACAACAGAATAAACACAAGATAACCAACTAACCGAACAATCGACTACGTTAGAAACCAGGCCTCATGCAAATCAAAGGTTCTGCTCCTGAATTATAATGGAAAATACAAAGTTAGACACAAGACAGCCAAAAAGGCCTGAACTTTGCATTTTCGTATCAAGCCACTGCGCAAACAAAACCCCCCAACCCCCACCAACAAAAATTTTTTTTTTTAAAAAAAAGGCGTGAAAATAGATATAATATAATGGCAAAATCAAACCAGAAAATAAAACCATATCGTTGAAAGGTATTGCTGGCTAAACCCTTTTTCCTTAAAGTTCAAAACTTTATTATCGATTTGAAAAGAAATTCATAAGCATGCTGAAAGATAGCAAATTCAAGAAAATTACCCGCAAGTTTAAAAAGAATTATAGAAAGATTGAATGACCAGGACAACTAACTGAAATTTAGACTTTAATCAGCACCACAGCTTGGATGAATCATGAATTGCAAGTTGCAATGAAGCCCAATTGAGGAAAGCAGAGCAATTTAATGCAGAAAGCGCATGAAATGAGGAAAGCAAAAAAGACACAGGCTTTGTCTCTCAGTAGTGCATTTTGGGAGAAGGGAGTGAGTGAGAGAGCACTACTGTGTTTCTTAGTGCTTTTATGTTTTTCTTTTTTGGGTGTTGGGGGGTTTAAATAAATAATCGTGCATGAGCGATTGGATCATTCCTATGTGGTCTGACCTTTCTTTTTACACGTTTTAGCCGTCCGATTTAAGTCGTTTGACCAATCATCATGTTTCTCATTGCAAGCCACACCACACAACTATTTATTTGCCCTTTTGGAAAGGCCCAGCGCGCGCAAATCATTTTCCCAATACGAACTTCTTTGAACTCGTTGAATTTGTTTGGATTGGCATCATTTCAGATAAAATAATTTGTTTCACAAATTTCAATCACCTTTTTATCTCACATACATCACATCACAAAAAGTGCTACAGTAATTAAATCAAATAAATCATTCAAATAAACTCTTATCCAAACAAACTCAATTGCTTTCGGAGCATATTTCCGATAAAAACCTATTCTAATAGTATCAAACCAACTAAAGAGATCTCCAGCCATCTTCTTCATCATTCCTCTGACCTGTGCATCACAAGAAACAACAGAAAAATGCATTTTATGCACCACAAGGAAAACATGTCAATGCATCTAAGAAATCTGAGATAACCGAGAAAATCCAAAGCATGCTTCGCCAATTCATCTAAGACATTGGTTGGCCGAACGACCAATGTCTTGCAAATCATCAAGCTGTGCAGCGAGACACTCGACAACATCAATCATCAAGCCCCTAAAAAGCGTGGCAGCATAAATTTATTCATTGGTGTTTCCCTTGAATGGCACACCTCCGGAGAATCTTCACGAAGTTTCTTACCGTGCTCTTTTGAACGTATAACATGTGTTTTTATTTACCAAGTATGTACTGCAAAAAATAAAAAGAAGATCTACTGGAAAGGAGCCATGTCCCAACTTTGTAACAATAAAATTGAACACCCCTACCTTCTAAAAACGAAATTAAAAGATCAACTCAACCTTAACCATTTCAGCTCTTCACTTTAAATACAACAAAAGAAAAACAAATTAGGATCATGCTTAGAGCAAAACACTTATTAATGTAGGAGGTTGAATAAGTCATGGTAATGTTGGAGAGCAGTGACGTGAGCACATGATCTGATAACCACTTTGAAGAAAAATTACTTATCCGTGAAAACCTAGCATTCAAGAGATCAGTTTAGCATACCAATACACGTATGTGTTGCGTCAAAAACAGTAGCAAGACATGTATCAGCCCAATGCTTGCTCCGTACAGTAGAAAAGTAAAGCCAAGTGTTGTGTTCATAACATTAATTATTATTGATTAGCAAACTTCGTACAGCATAATCACAGCGCTTCACTTTGTAGGGCTAAGGTTGTGAGTTGACAGAGAGGTAAGTGGAGGAAAAAGGAGTGGCGGCTTATTCATTTCTATTGAACACGACACGAGTTGGAAGGCTCATGGAAAACTCAACAAAACATAACAACATTTTCATGCAGTTTATTTTTTACAACAAAGCTAATATGAAATGAATCAAAAAGCACGCGCTTTATTACATGAAGCCCACCAACCTAACATATAGTAACAACTCGACTTTCATCACCAGCATGCTTAAGCTATTATTAGTCTTAAGTATGAATCTTGGGAGTGAATGTATACACCTTTTTTCTAACTTAAGCATCCATTTGCCTCATTTAAGGGGGGGGCGCTTGAAGAAGAGATTGGAAGATAATCACTAATGAGGCAATGGGAAGCCTCATTCGATTGAATTAGGGGTAGCAACGGTTGCTGTTGCACCCCTTTCTCAAAGGCAGATCATAAATATTGGCTAAAAAAAAAAATGCACTCATTTCTCAAAGATTGATGATGAAGATTGGCTGGAAAAAAATTATGAGGTTCAAATTATATGATGTAAATTATTTTAAACGCCACGCGTGAGACTTTAAAAAAATTGTTCTAAAATTATATTGAATTTAAAGTATTTTATATAGTTGAACAAAGAGTTAATTTTATATACACTAATTGTATATATACTATTACAGTTGGATGCATAACACATACGTAAAATTTAAATTTAAATTATGTATCATAGTTTTAGTGATGCACTATCAATGTATAAGAGATTAATCTTTAAACAAATGCATTACATTTTGTTCAAGTTCACTAAACTTTTTGGGACGGTTGCTGCCGTTCCCCACTGGATCCTCCCAAATTTCCCCGTCACAACCTCGGGTCACATATTGATAGCGCCATGACATTTTTGCCCCAACATTCTATGTCCGTCCCACGGATGGGCTTTGGATTGAGCTGTAAACAGTACCTTTGCTGGGAAAGGGCAAGTTCTGATCAGATGGGTCTGGCACAATCACCTCACCTCAAAATGGACCTGTGGCTCCATGTAAACCTTGCCAGCCCACTTATATATATATATATATATATATTTATTTATTTATTTATTTATTTGCGTCGACATAGAATTCTTTCTGGTATCCGATTCAATTGGCAATCACGCTCAGTCAAGTGAAACTTTTAGCTCTACTATGGAGAGATTTTCTCTGGACGCTTCAGAGAGCCTTCCATGAACCGACACCAAAAAAGAAAAAAGAAAAAAGGTTGAGAAAACCAGGTTAATAAGTTGGTTGGAGCTCATCTTCGGCGTTAATAAGTTGGATTTTTCTTTTTTATCCTCAGCCCATTTTTGTTTTGCAATTTTCATTTCCTATATTGGGTCAGTTGAATGAACACAATGTACGAGCCATCTTACGCACCATTAAAACAAAATTTGGAATAAAAGAAGAGAAGAGAAGAAGAATATTGATTGACTAGCGGAATTACATAAAATCGCGAGTCTTTATTGATTTCTTGATCCTTTGAATCATCAATTCAATGACAATAGAGATTAAGACAATTACAAGTGATGTAACCGAATTATGCTCTCAGTTTTCACGAGGAGCAGCGGCAAATTAACCTCTAGGTACATGCATGACTAATTTATCATCATCTGTAGGGCAGACCAAATGCATTGATAATTGTTCAATATCAACACATTCATAATAATCTCAAATTTCAAAACTAAAACACGTAGAGATCAGCAAGTTCCTCCAAAGACAGAGCGTCGGAAGCGAGATTTGGATCGGCATTGTCAAGCATCCATAAGAGGTGATCAAAGAGAACCACCTTCGCATTTGACAGACAAATCCTCACCTGCTGGATTCTCGTTGGATTTTTGAATGATAGCCTTCAACAATGGGTGGTTCAGGTACTTAGACTTGACCAGGAATCGCCTTCTCGAACTCCCAACAAATACCACTGTTTCACAATCTTCATGATTTGTGCTAGCATCTCGTTTTTCGTGATCATCCTGTGCCAGTACCATGTGGGCAGAACCCCACATATGATCATCAGCTTGATGATCTCTAGCGGACTTGGACCTCAGGCTACTGTAGGACGAAGTCCTGCCCAGTTGTCGAGACAGTGTCTTGCACCTTTTGAGCATCAGATTCAGCTTCTTCATTCTATCTCCAACTGTCCAATCTTCTAATTCTGTAAAGATAAAGGAAGAAGATAGGGAATTTACTCATTTGGAGAGTGACAGACATGCATGGACGCTTCATATATACTCCTGATCACTTCGATAAAAGAATTAAGAGGGATGAGGAGTGGGGCGGGGTGGAGTGGGTGGGAGGTCGTCATTCTTCCTGCTTGCCGGTGCTTGGGATGCGTGACCCACTTGCAACCGAAATTTTTCGAATGACAGAGAACAGGCCATCTTCTCTGTTCTTCTTTTGTTGTGGGGCAGACGCGATACTGACATTCTGGTCATCATGATGAATCCCAGCATTAAATATCTGATTTTTTTTATGTTCGATGAATAGAGACACGAAACAACAAATCAACCGCTCGACCGTTCCTGGACATCAAATTAAGAATCCTCCTTTAATTAAAGTCTTATTTAAACCCCTGAAGGAAAATTGTATATTGTATATTGTATTGTCAGGTCCTCAGCTCTCGTTTCCGCGTATGCATAATGAATCTGGTGGAAGCCCAGAAGAGCTTACTTATTGCCGCTTCGATTCCATTCACTGCTCCTCCTAAGTCCTAACTAACGTATCCTCCTGCAACAGCATTTTCCAGTGCCAGTAATAGTAGTAGTATAATGCACAGAACCGGTAACTAATTAAATACATCCTCCTAATTAATTAAATGCATCAATCATCAAGAACCGGTGATGATAGAAATGTTGCGTATGGTGTGTGTCCAAAATTCAGTAATGGACGTGCGGCTACTGATCAGAGGAGTGATTAAATTTCCAAAAAGTTTAAGCACTACTCCATATAATTTTTATAAAAAAAAAAAAAATGTCTTCTTTAAAAAGAATATGAATGCATTCCTGAAAACTGACAAGAAGTGTACACGTGCATTCACTCACTCTACAGAACTGCTGCCATATAGTATCTCTCTAGCAACAAACAAACTGTTTGCAATTTTCTTTAGGGACTACTGCTCGTGAACCTTATCATCTCTCTCTCATCACCATAGAGTTGTTGATATTTTCATAAACTGGGTCCGTTGATTTCTAATGCACAATTCCAATGAAGTTTGTAATGTGCAATTGGCCTTGAGATATATTCTGAAGTTCAATCATGTCGGGATTTGCTCCTCCTGCCGATTTTAGGATTTTTGAAACTAGTTTTTGTGCCTTTGTTTGACACATAATGCATGCTATGTAAAAATTTATTAAGAGATTATTTCAAAACAAAAATTCTCCAAATCCTCAACAATCCAGACAATTTTTTTTTTTTTTTTTGGGGTGTTTTGTGGGGGGGGGGGAGTTGCTGCTTTAGGAACAAACAAAGGAGATGCTTTTGCACTTACACCATGTCCCACCGCCTCATTAATGCGCGCGCAGTGATTTGGAATGTTGAAATGAATTGAGTGTGTTGATTGGACGAGTACTGAAGCTTAATATCCATCTTAGCTTCCAAGCTAACGTAGCTGCTTTTGATTTTGCTTACAAGCTAATGCAACAGCCATCAAACTAAACACATAATTCTGGGCCTGGGGAAGGAGATCTTTCAGGAAACACTTGGACTCTGGGAAGAGTGAAGGATAAAAGGCACGCTCAGATTCTTCTCTCTCACTTTTTTATATCGTCACCTTCGTCTACTTCCGCAATTGCATCAATTTTCACTTGCAACCACAAGACCAACTACATGTACCATGGATCTTTCTCCTCGACCAAAATTGTAAGTGTATAACTTACCAGGAGTTCACATGTCTATCTCTAACACAACAATAGTCCATCCCACATAATTGTATTCTTGAACTATTGCATGCATCATTCGTGAGGATTCCAAAAAAAAAAAAATGCAGTTCCAGAATCTGATTAGTATACCGTTCAGACATTGAACCTGAACAACATGACATCCCCTTCTTGTACAATATAATCTTTCCCTTCTAGTCTCAGCTGCACAAGAACGGATAATCATGTTATGGACTCATGTAAGCTATCTTAATTAGAGAAAAGGATTAAAATCATATTCTGTTTTCTTTTCTTGCAGGCCAAGGCCAAAGGGGGCTAGGAGGTTAAGGTTTCTCTTTTCCGAAGATGAAGTTGTTTTCCAAGAAATCAGTCTTACTGCATGCATATTTAGCAAGAAGAGACCAATCCACCTAATAATTGGTTTAAAAACACAAGAAAGAACAAGCTTACAAGACCCTTCTCTCTTGCAGCTCCAAAAGAACCGACAGCAACAAAATCATCATAACCAACCTAGGAAAGAAACATCTGGATCTCAGAGTCATATAGCTGATAAAGTTTGTGAAACAGACATTTATAGGCTAAAAAGTCTGCAAGAAGTTATTCAAGTTAGTAGATAGGTCAACCAAAATGGACAAATGAATGGAAAGTATGCATCATAGCCACATTTGGAATTGTTTTCCACACTTGGCAAATATAACAAATTTATTCTCTTAAAGTACACAAAACCGAACTAGAGAAGTGCATGAAGTTATCACATGGAGAGCTCTGTGAAATCCTTCACCTATCAAAAGTTTGTTAGCACAAACAAGATTTGGCAACAAACATGCAGACTGATATTTCTGACTGTCAAGTGCAGTGAACAAGTACAAGCACGAATGGGTAAGAAAGACAGGTTATCATTTGATAGTGATCATGGCATATTTTGTGTTCCACCAATAAGTATGCCACCTATTTATTTAGGCAGGGTATCATGTTGGGTTCATCTTCTACTTTTATCAGCACTACACAAATCAGCTTAATGCCTATATCTTAAAAGTTAGTGCAAAGTATGCAGACGGCCACTAAACAATTGTGATCCTAAAGTTTTGGCCATTCAAATATTAAATGTTTCAAACAACTCACTCAACTTCTAACCACTAAGTCTGTTTCCACCTTTATGTCTTTTTTATTCTGTTAAGTATAGGGACAGTTATGTCTATACATAAAACAATTCATGTGTAAAAGGAAATAATACTATCAACTACCCTATACCATGGATAAGAAATAACAAAAAGAGACACAGAAAATTATTAGAACCAGAATAAAGTAAAGGACCGCAAATTTGCTCCATGTTTTCTTTTTAGCTTTTCTTACAATAAAAATGTTTGGACAAAAATTTCCCTAAAAATTAACTAAATTAGAGAAACCTAACAGCTGAAATGGATGGAATGATCATTCACTTACAGTATTGGAAGTTTTAAAGAATATATGAAGCTTTTAATAGTTCAGTCACCAAAAACTTTACAATGATAATAGTTTAGTGGGCTCCTCAGTCTTTTAGCTTAAAAATTAAAAAAAGTGCTATAAAGAAAAACTAAAGCAGTGCTCCAGAAGGCACAGTTTTCTCAGTAAGCTCACCGTTTCAGCTCTTATGAAACCCTTCTCAAAGTCAGAATGAATAACCCCAGCAGCTTGGGGTGCAGTCATTCCTGAAAGGTTGAGAAGAAATTAATTAACCAGCAGAAGAAGAATGGCTATGAAACACGTAGATACTATTGTCTATCCAATAATCAGAAAATAGTCACTAAAGAAAAAAGAACAACTCAGACCTTTCAAACAAAATTTTAATCAGGGAAGAGCAACAGCAGGACAAATCCCACTACAGCATGGTATTCAGAAGAAAAGGAAAAGCATAGCTTTTTATTCAACATCGAGGCAATAGTTTACTGACCTGATTGTATGGTCCATGCTTTGGTTTCCTGAAAGCAGAATGAGTAAATATGACTTTCAGCTATACACAGTTTTATCTCAATCAGCAACGTTTCTGATGTACATTACCTTTTCACCTGATGTGAAGTACGTACGCAAACCCAAAAGTCCATAGGTCTCCCTAATAAGATTTCCTAAGCCACTTTCCTTGACACCAAGTGATGCTAAATACTCCGTCCTTTCTTCAAGTGGAAGCTCTGTAAGCTCTGATTCAACCTGGGATAACACAATTTACAGTCAGTTTTAAGCTATAGTCCAAGAAACTGCTGAAGCTGAGCATAAAATATCAGGTAATTAAGCTTTCATATCCTACCAACCCTCCCAGAGGGAAACTTCAGGGACAAACAAAGTAAAAAGGCCTCCTTTGAAGTTAATTCAGTTATACATTTCATCCACCAAAGTCAGATAATGTAGGTTTATTACCAAGCTTGACTGGTCAATAAAGCATATATAGCTCAGGGCAGATAAAAACTCAGAAGTAAGGCACTAAGGACAGGATGAGAAAGATCCGCAAATTTGAACTACATCAATATGAATGGATGAGGAAGAAAAGAAAGCCAAAGAAGAAAAGAACTTGCAGGAATTATAAGGTCAAAGGGCTTCTGCCAGAAGAAATCACCAAACCTGTGCTGAAACAGTTACTAGCCCAGACTGCAACTCAGAAGCCAATTTCTTCACTTCTGCAACATAAGGGTTACTTTCTGGCGCAGATAGATCGGATTCAGCTACATTAGCAACATATATGACTGGTTTCATCGTAAGCAAACAAAGATGCTTTACAGCATCTTTTTCAAAATCTGTTAAAGAAACTGATCGTGCAGGTTTTCCATCCAATAGTGCCTGCTGAATTTTTTCCAGAGCAGACTTCTCTGCTTCTTCCTGAAGTCACAGATTTTAGAGTATGTTCGAGAGAGGATACTTCACAACATTTTTAGAAGTTGGAACCACCAAGATCACTCTTACCTTAACTTTGGATTGTGAATCCTTAGCTTTCCCTTTTTTGAGTTTCTCCATTCTCTTCTCAATCTGTACTTCTTGTAAGCAACAAGTAAGCATACTTAACTAAAGAAAAGTAAGCTAGGATCATGTAAGACAATCTAGAGTAGCATTTGTTCTTTTGCAGTACACTACATGAAGGTATGATAAGATTCAAGCACCCCCAGGGGACAACTTATATGGACAAAAATTAGGCATAACTATGACGGTTGTCATGAATTGGTTAGGCCATTCCTTAATTTTCCAATGAAAACATTTGCTGCAGTAATATTCGCTTCCATTTTTAGGATGAATACGAAACAACGTTTCAGCAAGATAAACATACATCACTCGCTGGTAATTCCATCATATTGTGCCCTCATAATAATAAATCCACAGTTACAGTTTCTTCTTCGTAAGCCTCAAACTTGTGATGTTCCAACTTTCAAGTTAAAAATAATTAAAAAAAGATGATAGCAAACCTGATCCAAATCCGAGAAAACCAACTCCAAGTTGATGACATCAACATCTGACATTGGGTCAACTTTCCCATTCACATGAACAACATCATTATCCTCAAAACAGCGAACAACCTGAAAGAGCAACAAAACAACTGCCGAATTATCATGAATCAGAATGGTAAATGGATCATCTTAGAAATTAAAAGCAGTAGGATATTGAATTTACAGAGAATGACCAAAAAGCATTAATTTTTTTGGGTCCCTCACATACACATAGAGAATTTTTTTTGGTCAACTAAGCAGGGTGAAGGCTCAGACATGTCAGCAGAGCTATCCTCAAAACCTGGACTGCCATTTGAGTCAGATGGGACAACGCTATATAGAATGTTATGCCCTTAAAGGCGACAACTTTATTCATCTCAAAAGTTCTATTTGAGATACAGTGGATACTTATCTTCTTGTCCTAGCAACTACAATGATCATAATAGATGACAGAAAAAATGCAGCTTTGCCACTGTTAGACATGTAACAAAGTAGGTCCCCAATACTCGAACTGCATCCAACCCTGGGAAAGAACTAACTTTTGCATCCTGATAACAGCTATTCAAGTGTTCACCTACTAAATAGCATATACTATAAGCTAAGATTATCATGAACGAAGAACTAATACACCTGCTAAATAGCAGATACTATGAGCTAAGATTATCATAGGTGAAGAACTAGTACACACCTGAAGTATGGAATCCACTTCACGAATGTGTGATAAGAACTTATTACCCAAACCCTGCAATCAGATATTAGTTTCCAATAAGCGCAATACGTGAACACCAGTATGAAACTCAAGAAAAAACGAGAAGACTCAGCAAATGAAGCGTTTGTATCAAAATTTCACCTCCCCTTGACTGGCTCCCTTGACAAGGCCAGCAATATCAACAAACTCAATAGATGTGGGAACGGCTCGCTGGGATTTGCTAAGATGAGAAAGAACATGAAGACGTGGATCAGGAACAGCTACTTTCCCAACATTAGGTTCAATTGTGCAGAATGGGAAATTGGCAGCCTGAGCCTTTCCATTCTCAACCTGCAAATCATTCACCAAACTATACTAAGCATGGCTGTTATCAGAGAGCACTCATTTCGCAAGAACTTGAATGCTTTTTAAGGAATTTGAATTAGTTCTTGCAGCGTACAAATGTCCTAGAATATTGAAGGTCCAACTTTGGACAAACAAGTGGCGGGTGGAAGTTAAAAGCAAGAACTTGAATGCTTTTTAAGGAATTTGAACTAGTTTTCGTTGCTCAACTGCGTACAAATGTCCAAGAATATAATATTGAAGGTCCAAATTTGAACAAACAAGTGGCGGCGAAAGTTAAGAAGGAGGAAGACAGACTTACGACGGAGTTGAAGAGAGTGGATTTGCCGACATTGGGGAGGCCGACGATGCCGGCTTTCAGGCTCATAGCTATTCTCGCCGTCGACGACAGCCTCCTCTTGAAGAATAGAGAGTTCGAATGTAGCGACCATTGGAGTTGAAGAGACGGTTTGGAGAGTAGAAGAGTAGTATTAGTAGTAATGGCGAGCTTGGATGGAATGAAGTGAGAGCAAGCAGTAGCTACTGCAGCTATTCTGGCCATTTGTTTCTTTTCTTTCTTTCTTTCTTTTTTTTTAATAATAATCAGGAGACAGTCGAAAGAGAAGAGGATCAGGCGCCGATATGTTTAGAGATTTCCCCACGGCAATTGATATTCGCTTTTTTTTTTTTTTTTTTTTTGAATGACATGACATCTCTTAGAAGCTTTACAATAAGAAGCCAGGTGTTAAATGTTAAACTGATTTCAAACTGATTTTAAACTGATTTCAAATCTAAATGTTAAATGCTTTATCTTAAAATTCAAATTGTTTTTAACCATTTGTAATTCCTTATGCCTAACACAAAATATAAAAATGGTTAATCCTGATTAATCCCGAGTTGAACCATATTAACCTTAACTAAACCGAAGCCGAACATTGTCAGGTCCTATGAGCGCAGTAACATTGTCAGACTCTTTCCTCGCGGTTCCACATCCAGTACTACGATTTTCAGTATTATGGACTGAATCTGGATACGGTAATTATTTGCACTTATCATATTATAATGGACATCAGCCTTTTGCCCCACTAACTAATAAATCTTTTATCGTTTGGAAAAAACAAAAAAAAACTAATAAAACTTTCTAAAATTTGATAATTGCTCTTACCATCGTAAGAATATCTTACCAGTACTTGATATTTATACTTCCAAAAATTTCTACCGAAAAAACAAAACAAAAAAAAAAAACTTTTCAAACATTAACACAGTCCGCATGGAGTACTTTATAAAAATTCAATAATTTTACCAAAGGTTTAATTAGAAGGTGAGGAGGCAATTACGGTTAGTCAATAATAGTTTTTCATGACATCTATCCACCTGCAACTTGGGATTGATTTGGAAAGAAGCACACAGTGGCTGCCATTGCCACCAATACATTCATTTTGAGGGGCTTGTTGTCGAGCTATAAATATAATATATATAGAACCAAATACAGCGTTCTGCAGCTCAACAATTTCTCACGGACTAGTTAGCGTCTTCTACTGCGGTCACGTTCATAATCACCAACGTCGGCAGCATCATCAACCTTTGCCTTTCGCTTTCCAGATTCCCTTTCTTCACTTCTTCCCTTCCTGGTCTCCATGTCATAGTGCTTTCTACCCTTTGACTCGTGTCTACTATTATGATCATTTTCATCTACCTTTTGACTCCGTCTCACCTCATCGCCGCCTTTTCTTCTCATGGAATCTCTTTCGTCCCTTCTGTCTCGCCAACCTACATCACCTGCACGCCTCTCTTTGTATTCTCTCCCATACTGATTGTCTCTGTGACTAGCATCATCTCTATGCCTCTTCTCATACCTCACGCCCTCTCTCCCATCCCTCTCACTACCACCATATGCTTTCCTTCTATAATCCCCCTCATCGCTTGCTGTGCTGCCTCTGTCCCTGCCACTATGTCTGCTTGCTCGGTCTCCTCTATACTTGTCATCCTCTCTAAGCTCTTTACTTCTGCCCCGATGACTACGCAATTCTTGGGAATCTTTAGTCCCATCCCGCTCTTGATTATCAAGACCTGCCGATTTCCAGTCTTCTCTTCTGTCACTCTTCTCAGGCTCACTGTATCTTTCCCTCTTGTTTCCCTTGGGGCTGCCAAGGTCCTCTCCACCAAATACCATTTCATACCTACAAACACATGTTTTCTGACAAGATTAGAGCATGTTCAGACAAAGGGGTGCAGAAGTAGAATTCTCCAACAATGCCTTGACCAACCTTGAATTATCATCTCCCCCGTGCTGGGTGTTGCCATCTTTGAGTATGTATTTTGAATGCTGCTGTGCATTGGTTGGATCTCCAGTGCAGTCTTTAGCAATGTGATCAAGAGAACCACATTTAAAGCAACCTTTTCCTGCAACAAGAAACAGTTGAAACTAAAATTTTGTATACTTGTCTTGAAGGCGTAAAACTTTCTATGTTTCCGATGACCTTTTCCCCTTGACAACCCCCACCTTACACACTGAAAGCCGCCTTTTCCTGTAACAAATAACTATTTAAACTAAAATTATAGCATATTGGCAGACAATTAGCTGAATACTACATTGCTCCGAGCAACCTGTGCCCCTAAACAACTCCCGTTCCATTCTCTCTGTACAAATAAACAAATTTAAATTAAAAAAAAAAAAGCAAGATGAAGGACCTTTGGCTGCTAAACTTTATGCACAGGTTTAAAAACCAGAGAAACCCAACTTTACTATAAATCACTTTCAGCGTCTTTTATCAGTCTTTGACTAATTTCAGTTTATCTCAACCTTCAGACACAATGAGCATGTTTAAAGAACTGATAAATTAGTTAAAAATAGTTTGCAAGAAAAGAAACTGATGACCAACAAATTGTTTAAAACAAGACTGACTGAGTTTTTTCTTTTAAAACATTTCACGCAAAACAAAGTACTCAAAACACAAAAATTTCAAAATAACCTTAGTTTAATGGCAAAAACTAAAAGAAGTGAGCACCAATTCAATCAGTTTGAAACACTGGCTTAACCTAAATTTTCTTTTTCCCTTACGAGCCATAAATAATCTGGATAGTCGATGAGTAAACTGTCAAAACCAATTAGATTAGCCAGTCCTTTCTGGTTTCCTAAAACCACTGATTGCTCAAACAGTCAGTCTAATTCAAAGTATGAGATCAGTTCTACATAGGTCAAGGGTGAGAATATTTTTTTATAAGAAAAGCGTACTGCTATTGTTTCTTAAAGAATACTTATAAAACATGAAATGGGCCTTTAAAATTTAGAAAACAGAGAAGGTAGGACTCATTCATAAACTTCAGTCAGATCACTTTGGAACCAAAGACTGTATTTCCAAAATGACGTAGTTTTACAATCTGAACTTTAAACAGCTCAAGTTTGGTTTCCAAAATTCAAAACCGAGCCCTCGAGTGGAGAACAGATTAAAGTTTTAAACTTTTTTAATCTCGACAACCGCCCAAGGAACAAACCTAATTGTAAATTGGCAGCTAACTTCCTTTAATTCAAGCTTTGCTGAGCATAGTATTGTGACCAGTCATGACAACTACCATGCATCATTCATATCATGTTACAGAGGTTATTGCCGTACAACTGACAACCAATTCTGTAGTTTCACCTTTGCCAAGCATCCAACTCTACAAGCCTCTCACTTGACACCCCCAAGAAATGATATCTACTACTAGCTAGAAAGGAACAGGAAAGAGAAATAAATACGTAGCCAGACATTAGACAATTGAAAAGGAATCAAGGCAACGGTTCATCTACGCGGAGGACAACTTGTATCCATAGTCAAAGGCAACAAAGAGGAGAGAGTATCTCACTCTACTCACCTTTATTCATTCGGCCTCCGCGCCTATACTGGGACCAAAGTTTTGAAACACTCTGGCTAAAATCAACATGTATCCGCCGATCATCAATCAAAGCATTATCCATCTAATACAAAATGAAAGAGTCAAATTTTGAACCATACAGGTTTCTGCCATATGCGGAATAAAAGAAATTTGGAAGAAATAAAGGGGGTCAGTACAGAAACTATTAACCACCAGTGAAATATGTACAAAGGAAAAGGGTAGCAGGGGGAGATGGGATGCCGACTTCATAGCCAGCTATATGACATTGGAAACTGTTATTGCATTCAGTATCTAGTTTAATTTCAATGAGCTCTGTCACTGAAAGCACACTCATTGATCATCATCTACACATTAGACTAAGAAATATAAGATTCTTCTTACTCCTCCCACTCCTGTGGACAAAAGAAGGATAGGATGAAGAAATCGAAATCCAAATATAGCATCATCCAATAAGCAAATAAGATTTGTCCATAGTTTAAAAGAGACCACGAGTGATGAACTCTTGCAATACATGTGCAAAAATTATTGAATCAGCAAACACAGAGCTGTAAACTCCCACACTGCAGGGCCAAAAACAAATGTAACAAATAAATTTCAACTTTGGCATTGTTACCTTGAAGTATGCTTGTTCACAGGCCTCCCTATCTTCAAACTCTGACAAGGAGAAAATATTAAACAATAGTGCACATATGACGACACCGCATCATATAGAATCACAAACAGTTGAACTATTCTAAATCACAGAGCCTAGCACATCCATCTAGTTAGCAGACAAAGCCCAAGAAAAGGATTACTTCTGGCATGTAGAGAGGATCATATAGAGATCAGATGGAACAAATAGTTGCCATTAATTTCCATACCTCGATGTCTACTCTAAGGATTGCTATTGACTACATGTTTCAAGATTAAAAGATACCATCTGTCGAAGCTATCTCTCAATTGAAATATCAGTTTATGAAAGAGTAAACCAATATTTCTGTGTTAATTAGGCTTACCAGATGTAATGTGGCTAATATAGCAACAAAGAGACATAGTTAGTTCAAGAGAGAAAAAAAAAAATCACTACAACAAAGTAAGTGTTAATGCAGTGACAGCAATAGAATTTGTCTGCTTCTGGCAATGAACTGAATTCTTACACGTATTGTAAGAGTTCAGACTTCAGACAAAGCAAGAAAGAACTTAACTAACACAAACAAAGTAGATTAGAAATGAAGGTGCATGTGCACATATTTCTTTCTCAGACAGTGTACTGTACTGAAATAGAATTCAAATAATTCAGAAAATGATGTAACTCAAAATGAGCTGGGGGGCAAAAAGCAACGTCACTTACCAATAAAAGCATAGCACAAGCTGTCTCCAGTCTTGTAGTCTCGAATTATGTCAGCACTGCCACCGGAATTTTGTGAGAAACACATTTCACAAGCAATTTATGCAAGAAAGAAGTTTGAAAGCATTAATGGTGTCAAGCACTCACGATGTAACAGTCCCAAAACGTGAAAATATTGTATGAAGGTCCCCATCCTGTTAAAGACAAAAAAAGGGAGACAGACACATAAATGACTTAAAACTTTCAAAGAAAAACTCCAATAAAAAGTATAATTAAAAATCTTTATTTAACAGGCAATAAGAACAAAACAATTACATAGGAAACTCACTTCAGTAACTGGATTGAGCTTGCAAACAAACAGCACATTATCCGGAGGTTTTACCTCAGCCTCAGGAATGTCCCCAATCTATTACACATGCTAGGAGCAGTTACAACTTGATAATGGCCACAAGGAAAAAATGGGAAGGAAGAGGTAATCTTGATTTAGTTGACGAGTGAAAAATAGATCAAAGTGCATTAAATCCTTACACTTTCAAGCACAACAGCCCTGGAATGTGCTTCTTTGGCACGCAAGACTTCCTCCAGCTGTTGCGGACCTAGACTTTCATCCATTGGTACCCAGTCATCTTCAAGTCGGACATCATCATCAACCTAATTAGAGTCAAAACCCAATACATGGTTAAATTGCAAAAAAGTCAATGCCTGACTCATTATTCAGCCATGGACTTATCATTCTTCCAAGCATGAAATAGTGATAAAACAATTGCTAACTGCAAGAAAGACGCATTTTATAAGTTTTAATATGTCATGGGATACTGCAAAATAAGAATAACTTGCAATCTAGCAATAATTAAGTATCTAGACATAGATAAATCTCCAATTGAGTAGACATTACCCGACTAATATAGCTATAATAATGTCTCATCAACAGAAGTTTAAGTTGTATCGACAGACTCCAAATTATCTCACAACATTTTATTAGCTTACTTATGTTCAATTTCGGCCAATAAGCATCTTTATTTTTCATTTATTTAGGTCATAAGCATATCAAACATCTCGCAACATAAGATGTAATGTGAACCTCTAACCAAAATTCCTAAGGTCAATGGCTTCAAATTTCTTCTTCTGAAAGATGCATCAACATGTCAAAATTCCTTGGTAAGATGGCAAATTAGATGGTGGGTACAAAAGATCTCATCGACATTTAACATCTTAAGATATCAAACTTAAGTATGATTGACACAGCAGGATTATTATAAAGCAAATAGATCCACAGTTAAAAAATTGAAATAGGGTATGGACCATGAAGAACTCCTTTACATTAACATGTCATTGCCAAGGTTACATCAAGAGAAGAACAAAGACCAAAAAACACTTTGAAAAGCAAGGTCATTATCAAGGTTAAATTTGGAAAAGGAACAAAACAAGAAACAAAGACCAAGAACACTTTATGACAGTAAGTAGTCATATTAACCTATAGATTTTTTATCTAAAGAACCACATCCATCATGTATTGCAACATACCCAAATAGCAAGAACAAAGAATTCCACTTTTATGCCCATCTTAGTACTGGCATTGGTAACAACATGAATATAAAACAAATAAGATTTTTGTTTTCACTTCTAGTCTATAAGAACATACTACTGCTATTTGTTACCTCATCTTTTGGTTTTCCTTCAGGTGAAGCATCTGGAAGTAATTCAGCTAATTGTGCAGGATCATCAAAAGGATCATCCAGTATGTAAGTGTGCTTAATTCTGTTCAAAATAATAGGAAAGTAGGTAGGTTAGCCAGAACAAAAAGAATTGGTAACAAAGCAATTGCAGAGAAACTTCGTGTATAATGATTAAAAATTAAAGAAATAAACAAGAAAGAATACAAGTCAACCTGATATTTTTGTAAGGCCTACTGTTTTCATCCACATAAGCTTCATTTATCCTACTGAGTGTCTCAAGCCCTTCTGCTACCTCTCCAAAAACCTACCATTTCAAAGTTAAGACACATTATCATTAATAAGGATTGATAGAATCCACTCCCTTATTCTTATTTACCTCCAAATAGGTGATTGGATATCATGTAACAGAAGCATGAACACCAGCTCCTCAACAATTAAAGACAATCAGATCGAATCAAAGAGATAAAATCTATACAACACACAAAAGCCCGGCTCATTATTGATAAATAGTACTTCACCTGACAAGACATAATCTTTGCATCCCGAAGATTAATTCTTTTGAAATTTATGATCTTGACTATAAAATCCCAAGGTCAACAAAGCACTAAGACAAATTATAACCATGAGTACCTGATAATAATATCCCAACAATCCAGCATTTTTTATATGAAGAACAAATCGTGATTAACACCTGTTAAATTGTTCGCTGGCAGTGCAATATGTTAATGCAGAAAAACATGATTAACCAAGAGGAACAAGAATTAACTACTGCATGTAAAACAAGGAGAGCAAAAGATAGGCACAACAAGAGAACTTTCATACAGGAAAACATGAAAATTGAAATGTAAATGGGAATACTCACAGTGTGCTTCCCATCAAGATAGTCCAGATCATCTCGCAACGTGATATAAAACTGAAAAAGTGAAAATATAACTACATTAATAAATAACAAGAAAATGCCTTACAACCATTACATATAAACCAAACATGTTCAGTAAAAAGAAGAAAATAAGGTACTAAAAATTATTTCTAAAAGGTAAATAAAGGCATCATAAGAAAATAAAAGAGAACTGTCAGAAAATCTGATTACCAGGAAAAGCAATACCTGGGAAGCATTGAGATTCTCTCCAGCACTAGCCATGGCAACAGTGCCCATCTTAGAATGTTTCAAGTCCAAATGAATTTCATCACCAAAAAAACGAGCTTGATCTCCATATAAGAATCTGGAAAAAGTATTAATTAGATATACAAAACTAAACAATAGCAGGTGTTCCTGCCAGACATGCATCAAAGGGATCAGTTTAGCTATGAGTAAAACAGAAAAGAGATAAAAAGATTCATGAGTTTCTATGGAAATAGATATGCAAGACTTCTGTCTTCTAAGATAATGGCAGTATTCTCACTAGCTGCATAGAAAGAGGAACTTTGCAACCAGAAGCCGCACATGCATGCAACTTGAGAAGACTGCAGATCCTCTGTTATCAAACTATCAAGTGGCTAAGGTAATTTGAAACTGAATAATATGGAAACAATGATATGGGTAATTTCAAGTATACCCAGTGAAGAATGCTGAAAGACTCATATGCAAGGATGAAGAAGTATATAAGACTTGAACTGCTAAATTTTGTGCATTATGCAAATATGGGGATGACGAGAGTATATTGAACTTTTTGAGGAAATAAAATGCGGTCCAAGAGTAGAGATAAAGTTTAAGCACTTTGTTTCTTTTGATTGTGCAGAAATGAGAGTGAAAACACTCTAACACCATATGTCTTCTTTGAGTTATTGGAATGCTACATCTTTGTTTAAATTATTCTGTAAATGGGCTTCCACATCTGTATTCAAACTACACAAGTCATCGAAAGGATTCATTCTAAACTTCACACTTTCAGTTGCTAGGGTGCGTCAAGAGCCGTTCTTCTCTTAAGTGGGTGAGTCTTTTGTCAGGCAAGGTCTTTAAGGACTGTGTCAACTTACAGATACTCCTAATGCATCATCTATTAATATATTTTAGAAGAAAGATGCCACAGCATCTTGTCTTAAATATTAGATCTACTAAGTTCTTCTCTGGTTTCTAGCAACCAATTCATTTCAGTGTCTAGGTATTTTCACTTTATCGGTGTGTGATTCACAACCATTTATGTATTATCTCTAGACTCTTAACCTTGAACCTACTTTAACCACTTACAGAAAAAACTTGTGCCAATTCCCCTTACTTGTACACAGAATCACCGCCAGACCCTGTTCCAGTAGGATCACCTGTCTGTGCAGTAAAATCCTTCTGGACGGTATGAAAGAGGCAGCCATTGTAGTACTTAATTCTGCAACAGAAAAGGAGTCATACCAATTCAGTTAGAACTTTTTAAAACCTGTAAGCAAACTACTGAATGAAAAATAACAACACACTCCAATCCATTAACTTCTGACTACCCTGTTTACAAAAGAAGGGCACAAGTCCTTCTACGTGACAAGCTGCCACATGCATATGATTCCCAAACAATCAAATGTAAATCTAAATTTTCAGGTCCAAGCCACTTCAGATTCAGATATCCAAACTAAATCACTTAATAATAAAAGACGAGTGGGTATTATAAAACTGATAACATTACTGATAGCACTAAAGTCACGTTTACTATAGATTGGTTGTAAACTCATTGGTTGGTCCGGAATCATAAATAATACCACAAAAAACGACTCAGAAAAACTCCTAATTTTCGCCGTATAAATGATTTCAAACTGCAGATTTTTTACTTAATTCGCCTTTCCGGTTCCTTAATATCTACATTCTGTGTATTACCGACGCAATTAATACAACTTCCAAAGTATTAAAACCAAAAAAAAAATGCATAAGCTAGGGCTTTTTCTTTTTTTTTTGTGCTATCCAATTTGTACAGAAACAATAGAGCCAAAATCACCTACAATCATCTAAGCTATAGAATATTCGAAAACAATAGAAATCAAGAGCTTACTTGCATAACTTGAGAAAGTTCTTGCAAGTGAGAGGACACCGGTCGGTGAACAAATCCACAACTATATCTCCCAGGCTCGTTACAATCATTACAGACATTTTTGGACAATTTTCTTAAACCTCGAAAACGACTCAAATATATAATTCAGTTGAGCTGAAACTCGACATTAGTGCCGGAAATTTTATTCTACATAAAGGGGCAACCACGCCCAGACGATGGTTCCTCTTCCTCCTTTGGGGTTTAACTTTTAAGCTCCTTTTCCCGTTTCTCTTTCTTAACTGTGGGTCTGGGTTTAATACTTACCACTGTTCGTCGATTTGTCTCCCTCGTGTTTCTAATAGTAGTAATGCTTTCCTTCCTGCTGGGACAATTTGTAGAAACTTGAATTTAATCCCTAAAGTATTTTCCAAAATTTCGAGATAGTCCTCCGAGTATTATTTTGTACTTTTTGGTCCTTCAAGTTTGCTTTTTTAGTCAAGCGGAACTTTTTGATCCTAGATCAGTGTAACATAGGTACAGATATAACATCAATACATGCAGGATTCAAGGATTATGCAATCACTACGTTACAACTGCACATTATAATATACATACTAGCAGAGTTAGATATTAATGCAATAAAATAGACGAATAACAACAAAAATGCAAAATTACAATAATTTTTTTGACACTTTAAAATTTGTATCCAAAATTGAATCCCTTCCCTGCAATTTCAAAATACACCATCTATCACTATTAATTGCAATCTATAGTTACTAGTGCGATTGCAAAGAAACAGAATCCGATCATACATTATTACGCTCATTAGTATTTAAAAAATAAAGAATTTTGATGCTTTTTTTTTTATTGCCCAAAAAATGTGCAGTTTTGCTTTAGAATTCAAGCTTCTTTATATTTGATAATACACTCTAGTTAAACTTATACAATATCATAAATTTAGGTCATTAATTTTATTATTTAAAAAAAATTAAACGGATGTATGTTGCAATTAGTGCTCAATATTATGCCATGAGTTATTTTAAATTATGTTCTCTTGAGTATGTTGTGTAGAGTAGGCATTTTGTCTTGTATATGTCTTCCAAGCCGAAGTTACACCTTTGTCCTTGATAAAACAAGATATTGCCAAGCAAGTTTCTCACGAAAAAATAAAATAAAGAATGTATCAAGTAAATCCTTGTTACATTGAATTTAATCTAGGATAAAATATGCATCTGAACTTATAAACTATGAACATCATTGCCTCGCAAGTCATAAAAACCAAAACCATTTTAATGCATAAATCCAATGCTTTAAGCTAGTTCTCGCAAGTCGTGAAAACACAATCAATGTTTAGCTTATAAATGTAGTTACATATATTAGACATAGTCGCACACTTTCGCATCAAACCGCCGATACTTTTTATTTTTAGACAAAATAAAACCACTAATACTTGGTACAAACAACTTTGAAGCGTTTAAATGCTGTGTTGCTATGTGGGGAAATATTTGTAATACAAATTTAGGGAAATTTGGAGAATGGGAACAAAAGATTTCAAATTTTGTAAATATGATGTAAATTTCCACAAATGTGTGAATTAGGGATGCGTCATTGTTCACAAATTAAAATAACTAAACTTATGAATTAATCCTGATAGTGTACACACCATAGGTGTTAAATAAATGACAATTATGTAAAAATTGAATTTGAAATCTAACTTTTTACACTTGTCATGAATCCATTAATGATGATGTGTGTGTATACATACATATATACTGTCACTGTATATAAAGTTTATTCTAAACTTTTTGCTAAATGCTAATTCACCCTCATAATAGTATGTACTTTGTCGAGCAAAAACATTCACCTTGACAAATAACTATGTATACTTTTGTTTACATAAGCGTACATTTGTATGTGTACATTGTAATTTATGTGTACATATGTGTACTTGAATATGCACATATGACTGCGAATGTATGCTAATAAATTTTTTTTTTCATTCAAAAACATTTTTTTTACGCTTATGATCATATCCTTAGCCCATTCCTAGCAACAAAATTTCTCAAATTTAATACCCTTCTTATAAATGTTGAATCTTCTGATTTCATTTTCCCCACAAGTTTTGACAGTCCAATCTGAAAAATTATTCCAACACTATTTTAATTCAAGTATTGAATTGTTATTTTCCCCACCATTAATTGTACCATCAAATGTTTACATTTCATAGAATAATCTATATATACATGTATGCGTGTATTTGGGTAGAATTGGAAAATTGTTCAAATATCCATCATAATTTATTAAATGAATTTTTTTATCATTCACTTTTAAAATAGCAATTTTACGTCCCTTATAAAATCAAGTCGACAAATTTTGGTCCTAACCTATGTTTTTGACTATTTTTTTGCTTTGAATCAATTACATAACCTTCACATGATCATTTTTTTTTAGGAGCAAAAATGTTAAATTTCATTTTAATTAAAACAAATGACTTGACCTATATCCATTTTTTTGCACCTACAAATTTGAGATATGACCAGAATCATATTTATTTTTTCATCTGAAAAGTGGAATCTACCCCAATACATATTCATTTTTACTCTTAAAAAGTCATTTGATTTTTGTATATAAAAAATGATCACATACGGGTTACATGATGATTTTTAGGTTAAAAAGTAATAAAAAATGTAGGTTATGACCAAATTTTAATAACTTGAATTTATAAATAACGTAAAGTTAATATTTTAAAATTTAAAAAAATAAAAAATAATAAAAAATAATAAATTTTATTTGATAAAATATAATAAACGTTTTGAAGGATTTTCCACTTAGAATCTTCGCCAAATCGTAGGCTGGCATTTTCTCCTGCATACTCCATTTTAAAAAACTGTAGCAACGTAGTAGTAGCGGACCCGTATGATGACATGTTTCCAATATCGGGTCCCAATTTTAGATGGTTGCCTGATTGATTATAAATTTCTTATGTAATCAAGAATTCTTTCGGTCCACCTTTTACTACCCCACTAGGAGGAGAACACCGCGCATCGCGCGGTGTAATTTTCAAGCTTGCCCAGAAACATCCAGTTATTCAAATTAAAAAATTAATTATAAAAAGTTACATAAAAATGTATCAAAATCTTTGCAATAGTTACAAAAAGAACATCAAATATACCCATTTTATTTTGTAACAAATGGATGGCTTCATTACCTGTGGCACTGGTAACTTGCTAGGTTGACATTGCCAACCAAAATAAAGTTCCAACAAAAGGCAAACTACAAATTACCTAAGAAAACAAATTAGTTTACTCTCCTTGCCACTACTGAGCTGATAAAAAAAAAAAAGAAAAGTAAATCTTGCAACCCATCAATAAGGTTGACAAATAACCAAAAACTGAAAAAACAAAAACAAGACTAACATCTCTAGAAAAAGGAAACAAGCAAAACTACAAGCCGAACAGCAAGTGTACAAGCAATTATATGTCCGAGTTGAATTCTGCAAAAAAGAAATTGAGCTTTAGGTTGTATGATTCTCAAACAGAGAAATCAAAACAATAAAAACAGAGCAAGTAAAACAAGTAAAAGAAAATAACTTTGGATCTCGAGGAAATAGGATGCCGTCTCAAATTTCCACCCTTCACTTTTTTAAAGACCAATAACAGGACAAAGAAAGCAGAAAGTTACAGCCAGTTACAATGAAAAAAATCTGTTCACACAAAAAAAAAAGGACATTAAAACATATCATCCAGGCTTACTGAAGAAAAGTAGCCTCCTTTATCTTTTCTTCCTTCATCTAACAAAGACTTAGAATAAAAAATGCTGGCAAGAGCAAATTTATTGGGGGGAAAAATGAAGACGACAAAACCTTGGATCTACACTAAACAGATTAACATTTTTTTGTTAAAAAAAAGGGCCTAAATAAAATTAACATTGAGAAAACAATTTCCAAAATCCTTTTGTACTATGCTGTAAATCTTAATATCTCAACCCATAATAAACATTTGGGATTTAGTAGAAAATAAATATAGTTAAAATTCTTATGCTACACCATCAAATCTAGCATAGCATATGTTAAATCGCAAAAAAGAAGTAAAACAATAGGAATTAAGCACTAAACACCTAAATTTTTTTCAAAATTTCACATCCAAATCACATTGATGCAATAAGACAAAACATCGTCCCTAAGCCACTTTTTGAAGTAAATAAATAGTTTGTAATCTAAACAGATAACAAAGGACCTAAAACTTACAATAGCAAACAATTAAGGACCAAAAAAACATTTAAAGTTACTTTTGCAGCATCATAGGTGAATACATGAAAGGGTTCGGACCACCTTAAGCAAATGAATCAAAATGCAATCTACTACATAAAAGGACACGTAGAACTATATAAGAAATCTGGTAATATTTGATAAGTCAAAAAGGAAAATATTTACAAGAATAAATCAGCATTTTCTGAAAACTTTTCGTACTTCCTATAACAACATAAGAAAGTTTCCAAACAATGTGATATGATAATTCAACCACATTTCCAAACAACATAGCAGATACAGGAGAACTATTATTAGAAAAAAAGGCTTTCTAAATCTAAAACCTAAACAAAGGACCTAAACCTTACAATAGCAACAATTAAGGACCAAAAATACTTTTAAAGTTACTTTTGTTGCATCATCGGTGAATACATGAAAGGATTTGGATCACCTTAAGCAAATGGATCCAAATGCAATCTACTACATAAAAGGACACGTTGAATTACATAAGAATTCTGGGAATATCTGATAAGTCAAAAAGGAAAATATTTACAAGAATAAATCAGCATTTTCTGAAAACTTTTCGTACTTCTTATAACAACACAAGAAAGTTTCCAAACAATGTGATATGATAATTTTACCACATCTCCAACCACGTAGTAGATTTAGTAGAATTATGTTATTGAAAAAAAACCTTTCTAAATCTAAAACCTGATTCTTCTATAATCATTATAAAACAACCAATAGTTGGCCACAATCTAAAACGCAAAAGAAACACTAACATGAAGTCACCAATTATCAAAAGGGATAAATCACAAAAATTAAGGTCATTAGGTATGAGCACCTTGATTACTAACTCATACTGCTACTCAGATAGCATTTTGAATATCCAGTGTTCTTTTTTGACGAGTCTATTTACTCAAAAAATGTTTATCTTTTTTTTTAGACAGTGATAAATTCCTCTTGCTTCCTACAAAAAATAATGGTAAGACAAAAAAAATTCAAAAGATTTGAGACTTGAGAAACAGAAATCAAAAGAACATTCTTATCAGCCAAAAAGAGTTAAAAAAAAACTTCAAATGAATATACCTCTATAGAACAGAAAAAAATGAAAGGTAGGTGCTATCATCTTTCTTCCTACAAAGGCAATAACATAAAAATATAAATCAGATAAAAAATATCAATGACACAAAATACTTTCTAAGAGGCAAAATATCAGAAGAATAAAGGTCTTGTTAATAAAAAAAGAAACCATGAGTCATTAAATCTAATAAACATAATCCAACAGATCAACTAAACATAATCCACCGGTTGAAGGATGAGGGACAAATCACAAAAGGGACTATAACTTCAAGCTAAACCCAAACATAAGCCAAATATTCCAAAAAAAGAAAGCATAAAATGAGCTTATTTACTTGGAATTGAAATGTGCTAAAATACAATTAAGTACATGATAGAGCAACAGACCTTCTATACATTCTTGTGCTCAGATACAAAAATATCATAATTGAGAATGTTTCCACCTCTTGAAGAGATACATTCTGATAGCTTGTAACTATTCCACCTCATCGTGCAAGAAAAATATGGAAGAAAGGGTAAAGAGTTTACAAAGAGAACCTGAAAACAAATAAGTAAAATAGATGGTTATTAAATAATTAACCAAAGACAATGAGAAATGTAGTAGCTGAAAGTAAACCAGCAAATCACACAAATCATAAGTTTGTATAAGGGCTCTCAAAGAAACGTCAAAAAAAAAGCAAACTAAATATAAATACAACTCCATGAGAACTATTAAAACTTAGACCAATAAAACCAGTAGCAAAGGTATGGAGAGATCACTGCCAACCAAAAGAAGAAAAAAAAAAAGAGATCGAAGAAATTAATTCACATGCAATAAACAAAATTTTCCAGAAAGAGAGCCCCAAATTGCAGGATACCTTAAAGCCGTCCTTGGGAGAAATATGATCAAATTTTATTCCATACAAAAGAAAACCCTATAATGATTATTTTTCATCTCTAATATAATATGCGCTCAGAAAGGAGGATGGGGGCAACAAATAAATATGGTTGGAACGAAGCTTTAGATCTATAACTTTTCTAACAAAAAAATAGTTGATACCAGTATGAACAATATTGGATTTTCTCATATTATAGTTGAAGGAAGAAACGAGTAAAGAAAAATACTATTTATCACAACCAAATAACCCAAAAAATATAAAAGGGCAAGAAATTAACTGTAATTCCTCCTTCAATGGCCTTCCTTGTGTTTTTTTTACCTGAGATAATCACAAAAAAATTCCATAAGAAAAAATAATCATAGTCTAAAAAGCCATGAGAAAAATAAACATCATGTGAGATCTCTTACCTGGCGGGTTCTGTAGAGATTGAAGATACCAGATAATAAAAAGCAAACCTTAAACTTGCACCCTGAAACAAACATGAAATTGATTAGAGAATAAAGAAAATCAGTCAAAATAAAGGAAAATTTTAAAACTAAAAAATGGCTAGATCAGCGGATCGAAAATAAATCAGATAAGAAAGATCTCCAAGGTAATTATGTCCCAATAAAGAGAAAAACAAATAACCCAAAAAAATGAAAAGGCAAGATACTAACTGTAATTCCTCCTTCAGTGGCCTTCCTTGTGTTTTTTTAAACCTGAGATAATCACAAAAAAATTCCATAACAAAAAATTATCATAGTCAAAAAAGCCATGAGAAAAATAAACATCATGTGAGATCTCTTACCTGGCGGGTTCTGTAGAGATTGAAGATACCAGATAATAAAATGCAAACCTTAAACTTGCACCCTGAAACAAACATGAAATTGCTTAGAGAATAAAGAAAATCAGTCAAAATAAGGAAAATTTTGAAACTAAAAAATGGCGAGATCAACGGATCGAAAATAAATCAGATAAGAAAGATCTCCAAGGTAATTATGTCCCAATAAAGAGAAAAATAATTGAGAGAAAATAGAAATTTTTCTGTGTAGAAAGAGGGAAAAAATCATAGGTTTATGAGGAAAAGGAATGGAGATCAGAAACAGAAAAAGAAAATCCAAATGTGAGCAGTTGAGCAAACAAGATCGACCAAATTTTCGAGGTTCTCCTATCTCAGAGTAAGGAGCAAAAAGGGCAAAAAAAGAGAGAGAATAAAAGGTGCGTTTTGAGCATCATTTTTTTCGAATAATCTTTAAAAGAGGGGAAAAATATAGAAGAAAGGGAGAATAGATGCGGTGTGTTGTTAGTCTGTTTCTTTTCTTTTTTTCAGAGAAAAAAATGGAGGAAATCCATGGAAGGAATGGAGGCGGTCAGTCATACTCTCGGATGAGACAAAAGGAAATAGAGGTGTTTTGGAAAAAGGGAGGTGAGGAGACTGGTAGAACAAGCGGCGCAAGCAGAAGCAACAAGCAAAGACTCTCAGGAACCCTACCTATTCATTAAGGCGTGAAATCTCGATTTTGTCCTCAATTCAATTCATCAGCTCAATCAACGGAGGACGACCACCAATTGGCCAATAAAATTGTGCCATGTCAGCAATTAAAACTCAATTGGAAACAATGGCATTCGCGCACAATCAGCAAACGTCCAATTCTCATGCGGGCTGGACGACATCAAATTGGAATCCCACGGGCCAGACGATCACCAATCAACCAATGCAAGGAAGCCACGTCAGCAATTGAAGCCCAATTGAAAACAACGGCATTCGCGCATAGACTAGATATGTTAATAAAGGCAGGCCCAACAAAACTCAAAAATAACAATTTTATTTCATTAATCTCTTCCCCTTATTCTGATCATTACTTTTTTTATTTTAAATCCTATTCTATCGCAATAAAGGATCCTAGAGAAGGGGATGGTCAGAAAGGAGGATGCGTTGTACTGCTGTTCCTGTGACGTGCTTGCCTGCTCCACTACTACTACTTTGGCGAAAATGATATTTGGATAGCAAATTATTTCAAATAATATTTTATTTGTATCATAAATATATTTTTTAATTATATTTTTAACTCATATATATCACATTATAAAAAATATTACAGTAATTATTTTAAATAATATTTTTATAAAAACACACTCAATTGAAACTTGACCAACACCCTAGAAATGAAATTAATTTTCCCTGGTAGCCATTAGATCAAGACCTAATGGTTCTGATCATTATTTAGGGAACTAAGCAACCTACTCGACTTGCATATAATACAATAATCAATACTTGAATTAAAATAGTGTTGAATAAAACTTCACCACAACTTTATTAAATTAAATTATTTTACTTTTTAAATATTATAGTTCATTTATATGTAGACCTTTAATTATTAGATGAGGTTAAGTTGGGTATAAAATAGGATTAATTTTTCTTACTTTTATAATTGAAAAATAAATCAAATTAACTTCGAGAGTTCATTTAAATTTAATTTACTAATTAATAAATTCACGTTTGAGCAGTGTTTTATGTTCGATAACTTTCAAATTCAATAAAAAAAAAAGCTCATTTAAACTCGATTATGTAAAAGAAATAAGGAAAGAACATTCAAAATGTTATTTATATTTTGTAAAATGATTTTTTTAATACCATACTTTTAAAAGTGTAATTTTACATCATTTACAAATTCACATTGGTCAATTTTAGTCCATATTTAGGTTTTTGATTAGTTTTTGTCAAAATTTACCGCGTGCATTGCCCGTGATCGTTTTTAAGAGACAAAATTGTCAGATTAAATTTCACATAATCCGATTTATTATCCCTCACATTTTATAAAATGAACTTTTTCATCTCTCATATTTTACGCAATGAATTTTTCATCCCTTAAATTTCACATAATGAATTTTTCATCTCTCACATTTTCACAAAATAAAAAATTTCATCCCTTATTGATCATGTGTACAAATAAATTTTTATTATTTTTGAAAATCTATGTATATGTCTATTTGATTTCATCTGAACAGTATAAATAGCATGTAACACATCTCTATTTGATTTCACATAAACAACTTAAATTGTAGTTGTAGGTGAAATCAAATACAGATGTGTTACATGTTATTCGTACTAATAAGGTGAAATCAAATAGATATATACATGAATTTTAAAAAATTATTCATACATATGATTAACGAGGGATGACAAAATTCACTATATGAAATGTGAGGGGTTAAAAAATTTATTTTGTGAAACGCGAAGGACAAAAAAAATTATTTTGTGCATTATGAAGGACGAAAAAATTCACTTTGTGAAATGTAAGAGACTATGTATCGGATTATGTGAAATTTAATTTGACAAATTTTCCCTTAAAAAATGATGATGTACAAAATACGCAGTAAATTCTAATAAAAAACTAATCAAAAACATAAGTAAGGACCAAAATTGATCAATATGAATTTGTAAGGGACGTAAAATCATACTTTTAAAAGTAAAGGATGAAAAAGTCATTTTATAAAATGCGAGAAACGTTCTGAACGATTTTTCCAAAAATTAAGTCAAACTTAAATAAAATTTCAAACTCGCTAAAATAATCAAACAAACTATATTTTACGCTTGATTAGATTCGTTTACATCTCTACCTATATTATGAGTATATACAGTAACAGCTTAAATATATGACATATTATTTTAATTTGGGTTGAATTTAAACTTTACATAGAGACATGTATATCTAGACCCGTTATATATACATACAGTATCAATACATAAAAGATTTCTATTATATACATTTTTTTAGTGCATAAGAGATTTATCCTATAAAATAAAGAAAACAAAACTGTTCAATGTTAATAAAAGTAATCGAAGAATCGAGTATCGGCAGTTTGATTTTGGCATGGAGCGACTTTGCTCTGACCTCTATAATTGATCATTGGTTTTTCTCTGGGCTAATAAACTTTCGTTCGTTTCTTCTCAAAAAATAAAAAAAAATTTGTTTGTTTTTCCCACATAAATTTCGACCCATTTATCTGAATCACGTCCCTCTCAAAATTTTCTATATCTAAACTCGAAAAACTAAACGGAGAATAGAGAGAGTTGAGAGAACTAAGGAGTAGCATTTAATCGTTATCCTACAGGCCTAGGCAGGTCAGCTGTTCAGCCTCCGTTTGCTCATCTCATAAAAAGAAGAAAATACTCATTAGGATTTTATTTTATTTTTCCCTCTGCCAATGATTTTTCGAACCAATTTAATTGTACAGATCTTTTTCTCTTCAGGAGAACCCTGACGAATTTATCGGTAAAGGGCTTCACCAGCTTTCCATTTCGTCCATAGATTTAGCTTTGACCCCTTTATTCAATTTGAATTTGTGGTATTTAGGGTTTATATTTTTCTGGGCTCACCTTTTCATTTCCAAACCACGCTTTTTTGTCTGGCATAAAACTTCTGGGTTTCGTCTACGGTTGTTGGGTGTTGTTTATTTTGACCGGGGAAGTAATATCTGGGCTTTTGTTAGTTGGTTTATTAGCTTTGAAAGGGGAAGATTATCCTGGTCTTTTTAGGTTCATTCCCGAAGGAAGGATTTCTGGTTTCCTTTACTGTTGAGTGAAAGGATTTGTTATGGATAGATTTGAAGGTGGGGATGGTATTAAAGAGTCCTCCAATTCTCAGGATCTTGGACAATTTGGTGAAAATCCAACAGGTTGGTTATTAATTCTTTGCTCATTCTTGATGCTGAGCTTCAAATTCCACTGTATGTAGATCTAATTTTCGATCAATACTGATGTTTTCAGTTTAGTTTTTCTCCTGTTGACTTTATTTTACTCTGCTTGATGGCAAAAGAATAATAACAATGTGGGTTGCAGAGATTTTACTGCTTATGCATGTCTTATTTTTTCAAGGATGAAAAAACATTAAGATGAACAAGTTGAAGACCTCAGTCTTTCCTAATATTGCAGAAGTTAGTTTTATACTTTGAGATGTACGGATTCTAAGTGTCTAATCATTTGTTGCCGGTTGACTTATTGCTTGCGAAATTCTGATTAACGAATTCAAGAGTGGATGATACCATTCACAAAGCAGCTTTTTGTTTTTCATCTTTGAGCTGTTAGTTTTTTTGGTATCCTGCGACCCACCTGTCCTTTGCTTGGTATTTTCACGTTTTAAACAGGCTATCTCCTGTTTTGGTGACTTTGTTTGGATTGAGCATTATTTCTCCAATTTTATTTACTTACATCATCATTATAATTTTCAATACACTTTTTTATTTTCTCGATTACTTTTTTATCTCACATACATCACATCACAAAAAGTACTACAGTAAAAATATCTCAAATAACTTACAATCCAAACAAACCATTTTTGCTTTTGTGAACCTTGTATGTGAAAGCTTATGATATTTGCTATGTTCTGTTTAATTGTCTTCTTTTGTTCGATGTGAGGTTGTTTTCTTTATTTACGGGTCCGTTTGTTTCGGGTGAAAATATTTTCCAGGAAAATATTTTCCTAATTTCCCGTGTTTGGTTGCACAAAAGTTACTGAAAACATTTTCCTATGTAAAATATTTTCACTCATCTTATGGAAAACAACTTCCCTTCCCAACTTCCTGAAGTTGTTTTCCGAAATGCATGCATCTTGCCTGTAGTATGTTCCAAACTTACTGAAATCATCTTGCAGTATGTTCTTTTTTTTTTTTAGTGTAAACAGGAAGACTCGAACCCAAGATCTCTTCCTTACACTCCCTCCCCCGTACCACCCAACCCTCCCCCTAGTATATTCAAAATAAAAAAAAACCTCATCCTGCTCATCCTATGCTAGTAATTAATTATGTATAATAGGGACATTCTTTTCTAGAGAAACTTTCAGCAGTGAGAGTGCAAGATATATGTCACAATAAGTATTGCATGTGATTGATATTTGACACTAAATGGCTAGCAATTTGTTTATTGCTTAAGGAGATATTTTTTATTCATATATACATTTCTCCAAGATTTTTTAAAGTTAAACAATGAGATAAATTTTCTTATTTTGCATGGGAAAAAGTATGTAGTTATAATGTGTAGAAAGTAAAAATAGAGATAAAAGTGAAAATATTTCAAAAGTTAAACAAACACCAGAAAAATGAAGTAAGAAAATATTTTCAATAAGCTAACCAAACACCTGAAAATGATGAAAGGGAAATGATTTTCATGGAAAATTACTTCCACGGAAAATATTTTCCCAAGGAAAACATTTTACTCCCAACCAAACAGACCCTACATGTCATTGCTTTCGCACTACTACAATTGGGTGGAATTTACTGAAGCATTTGGTATTATTTATCTCGCAATTCTCATTTTTGATGTTTAGCTTTCCTGGCTTCATAATGCAGGGGATGCACTATTTGATGCATCACAATATGCATTCTTTGGCAATGATGCAGTAGAAGAAGTAGAACTCGGGGGTTTAGAAGACGATGAAGATGAGATTCCTCAAGTTGGTCTTGCTGATGAAGAGTATCAACTAGATAGAGAAGAGGTTTTTATTATTTATAACTTAAATAGTTGATTTCAGTTTTGGTATTTTGTGATGGATTTTTTGCTAGTTCTTGTTTTGTCTATGTGGGAATAAGTACTACTTGTAGATGCTTCACCTTGTATAGTATTTGGTTTTTAACTTCATCATCTTTCTTTTTGCATTTGCATTTCTATAGCATACTGAATAATTGTGTTACTGGTACCTATATGGCTCATCTTGAATAATAATCTGCATGTAACCACAAATCCTGTGTCAAACATGTTAAGTGCAAATGATAGATGCATTTACGTATGCATGGAGATTTTTTTTAATTGCCTCCATGTCATTTAATGTTACTGAATGTGAGCTTCAATTTTGCATCTAAGTGTTCAAATCCCTAACTTCCCCACCGTAAATATCTTTGTTATTTTTTTCAGGGTGAAGTACTTGGATCTTTTACTGAAATTGATGATCTTGCTAGCACATTTTCAAAGGTTAGTATCTCTGAGTGCAGAAATTACATGAAATTGTGGATGTAAGTGCTTTTACATTTGAAGCTCACAATTGTATCTCACTGCTGATCACCCTGGAAGATTATACTATTGAACTTTATCAGCATCAGCTGTTTATAACTAGCCATTTTTGGTCGCTACATAGGTTTTTTTTTTTTTCAAAAACTTTCTTTAACTGCAGGATGGGCTTGACTATTTATCATCTATCTCAAAATATATTTATGGAGAGGCATTCTGTGATGTTACTCCTTCAGATTATGTTTATCTTTTGTGGCCGTATGATATCAGAATAAATAACTTCTCATTTTGTCTCATTGTCTGATTAACACGAGAAGAAACAAAATGAAGGCTTTATCCTCATTCTGGCCATGCCCCTACCTTCATTATTGGATGCTTTCTTTGAAACTTGTAGTTTGTAATCTGTTAACTTCAAAGGATATTAAGTAATGAGCTTTGAACATGTTACTTGCTATTCGACATTTCTTGTTTGTGATCAGGAAACCCTGTGTTGTAACTGGGTACTTTCTATGAAACTAATCTGAAAGAAAATTAAGGAATTGGTTTTCTACAATTTGCTTGCAATTCCATATTTAAGATGCCACTCTTTTTTACACAAAAAAGGATTTTACTCTTAAATAATAATAATATCCCTAATTGCAAAAAGTAATTTCAGGAGTAATAGGATGGGCCAATCTGTCATTCCGAATTTCTTCATTATTGTGATTCGAGTGCTATTTTTCGAAATTAATAGTTTCTATTTCCTCTGCCAATATATCAGTTTTAATGCCTGTCGTTAGCCAAGAAGCCCTATTTTAGCTTTTCCTGCCTAGTGAATAGGACAGCAATAATGAATGTATCTGGTGGCATACATACAGTAATATGTCTTATTCCATCCTTGCTTGATTCCTTGGGTACATTTTTCTTTGTATCACTAAAAACACTTATACTTTACAGTTGAACAAAGTTGTCAGTGGCCCACGAGATGCTGGAGCTATTGGAGATATGGGATCAAGAGAAAGTGAGTAACTGGATGGGGATATGCATTTCTTTTTGGATAGATATATTAACTGCTTGGAACCAGTCAGCTCTTAATTGTTAGAATATTCTCTCTCATTTTTCTCTATCTTGTGGAATTTTTTGGGGCCTGGGGGGGAGGATTGGTGGTGGTGTCTGGATGAAATTTTCCATTCAAATACCTGCTAACCTTTATCTTTCAAAGTGAAGAGTTATTTCAGGAATTATGTTCTGCCTCAATGATTATGTAGGTGTCAGCCTGCCAAATTCCTTTTTGGGAAAATCGTTCAAAACGCCTCACATTTTGCCAAATGAATTTTTTTCGTCCAAGTTAGCAAAATTTGGTCCCGACCTAAGTTTCTGACCACTCTTTAGCCTGAAATCACCATATGACCTGCATGTAGCCATTTTTTTATGTACAAAAAAGTCAAATCTGTTTTTTTAGTGGCAAAAATGAATATTGATTAGGTCAGATTCCACTTTTTTAGTGAAAAAATGAATATGGTTCCGGTCAGATTCTACTTATTTTAGGGGCAAAAATAAATATGGGTTGTGTCATCATTTGTTTAACTACAAATGGGAGCTAATTTTTTGCTTCTAAAAAATGACCATATGTGAGTCACGTGATAGATCTAGGGTAAAAAGTGGTCGAAAACCTTGGTTGGGACCAAATTTTACCAACTTAATTTTGTGAGGAACGTAAAGTAACCATTTTAAAAGTAGATGACAAACAAATTCATTAGGAGAAATGTGAGGGATGTTTTTGTTTTTGGATGATTTCCCCTTTTTTTTTGGCTCACTATATTATATTTGCTGTTGCATTCTTGTGGCCTTATTTGATAATTTCCTTTGGATATGATGCTATTTAGTTATCCATTGACTGACATAAAGTATGTGGCTTTTTTCTTGTCCTATATATCAGGTTCATCTGCAGCTGAGTGGGTGCAAGAGGAAGATTTTCCTAGTTGGGCTGATCAGAATGCATTTGATACAGAAAGTACACAGGACAGTAAGAGGTGGCCATCACAGCCATATCCTTCGTCTGCTTATTATCTGGATTCTAAGAGTCTCTACAGAACATCTTCGTATCCTGAGCAACCACAGCAGTACCCACAGCAGCAGCTAAATATACACCAGCACTACTCTAGTGAACCAATTCTTATACCAAAATCTTCTTTCACTTCATATCCTCCTCCTGGAGGCAGATCTCACCAAGGCTCTCCAAATGACCAAGCACGACAGGCAAATATTCCATATCATCCTGGTGGACCTCAAATTCCACGCTCGTCAACCAATCTTTCTCCCTTTCCTAATCCTCAGCTTCAGATGACTGCTTTACCTCATGGTTCACCAGTGGGTGGAAACATGCCTCAGTTTAGTCCTTCAGGTCTGCCGATCAGTAGCCGCCTGCAAAACCAGTGGTTGACTCAAACAAATATGTACCCTGGGGACCATTCTAACCTTCCAAATAGTATGTTACAACAACATTTACCTCATCAAAATGGACTATTGCCCCCCCAGTTAATGTCACAACAGCAACTTCAACAACACAGATTACAGAACCCTTTCCAGCCAGCATTTGGCCATTTACCTGGATTGCCATCCCAAGTACTCAATCACCATCTTTCATCTTCCCCTCAGATGACAAGTAATTTTGATATGCTTGGGTTGGCTGATTTGAGAGATCCTAGGATTAAATCAATGGTAAGAGGTAGGCAAGGCATGCGCTATTCACCAGGATTTGACATAAATAGCCAGAAGAGTGACAATGGGTGGCCAGTGTTTAAATCCAAATACATGACAGCTGATGAAATTGAGAATATTCTGAGGATGCAGCTTGCTGCTACACACAGCAATGACCCTTATGTAGATGATTATTACCATCAAGCTTGTCTAGCAAAAAAAACTGCTAGTGCAAAGTTAAAGCACCATTTTTGCCCGAATAACCTGAGGGATGGTCCTGCTCGGGCTCGCGCTAATAATGAGCCACATGCCTTTCTCCAGGTTGATGCACTTGGGAGGGTTTCCTTTTCTTCAATTCGCAGACCCCGTCCACTGCTGGAAGTTGAACCCCCAAATGTATCTGGTACTGGTACCACTGAACCAAAGGTGTGCGAGAAACCCCTGGACCAGGAACCTATGCTTGCAGCTAGGGTGACTATTGAGGATGGCATTTGTCTTCTACTTGATGTTGATGATATTGACCGTTTTCTGCAATTTAACCAACTCCAAGATGGTGGAGCACAGTTGACTCAGAGACGGCAAGTACTGCTGGAAGGTCTGGCAGCATCACTTCAGCTGGTGGACCCACTGGGCAAGAATGGCAACACAGTGGATCGGGCTCCTAAGGATGATCTTGTGTTCCTGAGGTTGGTCTCTCTTCCCAAGGGTCGGAAGCTGTTATCAAGGTATCTTCAACTTCTTCCTCCAGATGATGAACTTGTTAGAGTTGTCTGCATGGCAATTTTCCGTCATTTAAGGTTTTTGTTTGGGGGCCTCCCTGCTGATCCTGGAGCTGCTGAAACTACTAATGACCTTGCAAAAATGGTTGCATTTTCTGTTCATGGAATGGAGCTTAAAGCACTTGCTGCATGTCTTGCATCTGTGGTTTGTTCAGCTGAGCATCCTCCTCTTCGTCCAATTGGAAGCCCTGCAGGAGATGGGGCTTCTCTGATTCTGAAATCTGTTCTTGAGAGGGCAACTGATCTTCTTCGAGATCCTCGTGCTTCTGGCAACTGCAGCATGCCCAATAGAGCATTTTGGCAGGCCTCTTTTGATGCATTTTTTGGTCTTCTCACAAAGTATTGCTTCAATAAGTATGACACCATTATGCAATCATTTCTTAGTCAGACCCTGCCAGACATGTCTAATGTTAGTTCTGACGCAGCCAAAGGCATCAGTAAGGAAATGCCGGTTGAACTCTTGCGAGCTAGTCTTCCTCATACCAGTGAGCAACAAAGAAAGCTGCTATTGGATTTTGCACAGCAGTCGGTGCCTGTTCAAGGGTTAAGTAATCAGGGTGGCATTAGTGGTGGCCCTTGAGTGTAACGTGTTATTGCGAGGCTTCACATATAGCTAAAGACATGCTGGAAGACATGCCAGTGATTGTGCAATGAGGGATTAGGTTTTTTCCTTTTTCTTTTTTCTTCCTTTTTTTTTTTTTGGGGGGGGGGGGGGGGGGGGAGGTTTTGTGGGTGGTTACCTACAACAATTGGGCTTTTGTTACTAGAGAAGTTTTTGAAGGGTAAGCCTGGTTGAATAGCTGCTTGCTTCAGACGCATGAGGAAGTAATCCTGAGAGAGTTGAGTGTAGGCCAAAGTAATCCTGAGAGAGTCGAGTGTAGGCCTTCATTTCCCATATCCATGCAGGCATCGTTGAAGAATTTTTATGTTGGATCTGTATTACAGTGAGACTTCTTATTTGTTTTTGCTTTGGAGCTTATTTTGATGCTCTGTTGTTCAACCCTTGATATAGTAATGGGTAGTAGAAGCCAGAGATGTACAGAGTTCACTTGGATTTCTGCCTCTTTGCCTCTATTTTTAATTTTAAAGGAGGTGGAAAGGAAATTGTTGCTATGTTCTGATATCAAGACGGCAGGGCAAATGTTTGGCAGCAGTTTCCATGTTTGGTTCGATTCAAGCCACAGTTAAAAGTCTGTAACAGTAGAGATTTCAAGCTTTTTTTGCCCCACAGTATTTACTTGGATGGTCTAGTATATTTTACCCGTTTTCTATGCTATAGTTGATGTTCCTAATTTTGTCTAAGATCGGATGAAATTGTTAAAGCTCTTAGTTCCATCTTTGCTCGGTTCAGGATCGTTTGCAAAGTGGCAACCTAAACTGGAACCCATTAGCATCAGGCATTTGCTGTGAGTACATTGTTTCGCATGCTTGCGACGGGGTTTCAACTATTTGTCGTTTGCCTGTGTTATCTATTGCTACAAGCATGCACTACAGTACAAGTTTTGACTCCCGGCGAAGAGCAGACAGATGCTGTTAGACGGGTAGCATATAGGGGAACGGTAAAAGATAATAGGATAACTCAGTTACTGTACGGTCTGTGTGGTAGCGAATGTATTCAATCGAAGAAAAGCATATTTTAGTGAAAATTGCATCAGACCTTCCATGTCAGACCAGGTATTCCTTGAAATGGATGCACCAGCTATAACTGCACTACGAGCATCTCTCTTGCAACTGCGAACTTCCGAGAGCCGCTTGGTTTCATACAGTATCAGAGAACGTAACAAAACCTTTTTGCCCAATGCCTTGAAAGTTTCTAGGTTTCAGATAGCCTGAGAACATTTACATGTCACTTCAGTTATTAATATCCTCCTTGGAAAGTTGAACTGAAGCAGCACGCACCATTTCAATGAAACTCTCCTCCAGTTGATCAAGATCACCAGAGTTGCGTAGTTGGTGATACAACGGGGCCGCATAGGTTGCAGCAATTTCAGCCAACTTCCACTGTGCAAAATTAGCAGCCAATTGGATCAGTTTAACAGATAGATATCTATCAGTCTCTAGGCCAGATGATACAACTCTGAAGCACTGTTCGTGAAGGTCCTCCAAGAGCCAAAATTCAGCAAGCCAACAAAGCTCTACATACAGTTGCAATTCATTAAGCCTCTGATCAACTGCCAGATTGTCCCACAAACAATCAAAACTGGGCTTCAGCAACTCATCAGAATACAACCAGCTAACCAGTTTAATTAATGAGTTCCAACTAACCGGTACTTTGATGGTTTCTGAATTGCTGCAAAGGTTACAGTTGTCAGGTAAAAAAAAAGAAGAAGTAAAACAGGAATCTCACCTAACATGCGGATTGTCATATCTTGAAATGAAAAACTAGGAGATAAAACAACTTAACAATCCAATTGTTCATTATTCAAAAATTACACGATCAAACTAAAAGGTTTCCCTGCTTGAGGTTTGTCTTACAATTTTTCTGGCTTAAAAGTTAGTGTGCAAAGTCAACTATCATAGTTTACCAGCAAGATAGATAGAAATATACCTTTCCACCAGTTGGAACTTTGACGGTAACAAAAAGGGAAGGGAAGGGAAAAGAAAAGCTGTACATGCCAGTATCAAGTTGCAAAGCCTTATATTCTCACCCACTTTGAGGAAAGAGGCAGATAAATCTCCAAATGCAAAATAAATACAACATCCAACACAAAACATGCAAAGAAGAAGATGACCCAAGAAGTTCAAAAAAAATGAAATAGCATCCACACAAGCAGCACAAATTTCCAAACATGACCAACTGTAGTGACTGCAAAACAGAACTTCTCCGACTAACATACTAACACACAGAAAATCACAAGATTAGTATAACTGCACTTGCAGATTTAATGTGCCAAAAATGTTCCATGTCTAATCTCTATCATCTCGAAAAGTTATTTTCTAGTTAAATGAGCTCCAAATCTAGAGGTCTCAATATAAAAACCGTAACTCACATCAAAGTACCTTTCTTGCATTCCTGACTGAAACAACGCTCGCAAATAATCGCAACTTGAAAACAATATAACTTTATGCACATGGAAATGTGGATTAGGTGCTGAGCAAAAACTGCATCTCCAGTTCAGCAGTTGGATCGTGTTAGGTTCTAAGAGCACATCCCTGAAATTAAAAACATGAAAAGGTAAGCTAGTTGAGTTTTTAAATCATAGGATCAAAGGATAACACTCTGCAAAGCGCTTTTCACATTTCACTTCATCCATCCTAGAGTGTACATTCAACAAACCATATGACTCGCATCCATATGAACACACACACAAAATATGCTTCCTATCTTAAAACATATAACTTAGCAGCTTGTACAAGTACTTTGATCTCTCCATCTCATCCCAGACAATGGTGAACATGGTATCAAACATTTTGCTGGGGAACAAGAAGTTATACCTAATCTCCAAAACTATATTGCTCTTAATAGATCTCAAGCCCAAATAGCAGCAAAGGCCAAGCAGAAACGAAAAGCATTTCACACAATCTAATGCAATTCAAACCGAAGATTGCTGAGATAAATTATCAAGGAGAAGATACATACGATGAACAATGTCCAACTGGCCCAAGAGCCGAAGTAAGATCAAATGTAGGAATAGGAGCACCATATCTTGGATTTCGTCTATGAAGCATGTGTAGTAGAGGCTGCAAGTCACAATGCTTGGCTAAAATTTTCAAATTTTTCAAAACATCTTCACCTGCTTGTAAATACCCCATGTACACATATTGCAACAACTTGACTAGTGCTTGGTGATCTACATGAGCAGAGAGACGAACTTCTACTTTAGACCCCCTGTGTGTCTCCATTTGCTGCTCCAGAAAAGGACCAGTACTAGATTTCTCTTTAAGCTTCGGTCCTTGCACAGGCAGTAAATTCGGACACCGAACTGAAAGAATGACTTCATTCACACACAACGAAGATTGGTCACTTAGAATGAGTTCTAAATCAGCAAGTTCATTGTCCAAGAATGCTTTCCAAATTCTTTTTCCACATTTGTTGGGGAAGCCATATATCCCAAAATGACTAAGAATATAAGCAGCATACCATCTTGGTCCAGGAGTAGAATGATTAATGCAGATCTCCTCAAGTTCCCTAACTATCTGGGATTCGTCAAACTCCAGTTTAACTTTTAAGAAACCAGCATGAGAGGCAAACTTGTGTACCAATCCAGCCAAGGCCCACAGACTAAAAAGCAATTGCATGTCTTTACCTTCCCAATCTTCCACACAAGGATGGCAACAAACTCTTTCACTGTAAGAATTGTGGAGATGAGGTGCCAAATTTGACCTTTTTATGTATACTGGGTTGCTTAACCAACACTTCACAAAGATCAACAGACTCTGCATCCCTTGATGATCAATAACCATCTTCCCATATCTTGGCAGACTGGCGTAACAAGCCAAACTTATCAAGCTAATGACAACTTGAAAGTTACCTGGTCTTAGAACCTTATTTCTGCAGGATGTATCATTCAGGGTATTCACCAAGTACTCAATGTAGTTCTTGCCATCCAGGTTCAATACTTCAGATAGAATGGACCTGGCTTGGGAGGCAATATACTTGCAAGGGGAATAAACCATCATCAGAACTGCTCTTGAGGCTGATTCACTCCCAATTGTGTTGGTGATTTTGCTTTGAGAGATCTGTCGTGCCATATTTATAGATTCTGTAAAGGCAAGGCTGCCAATAAATGGGAGAAAGAAGACAGTAGTGGATTGGTCAAAAAAACAGAACAACGTCACACTCACAGAAAAAGATAGAACCTTTAACATATCAAATAACAAGAGAAGGAAAGATAAGAAATAATGCTAACTTGGAAAATGAAGCTAAGCTATGCAAAGCTAGATAACATCATAAAGCAGTATTACCATGCACATGCAATTAGGGCTTTGAGTTCAAGTATATCTTCATGCACCACGGGGGCGAAATCTTCTGCACTATTTGCTACAAGCCCTCCTAGAATATCCCAAATGTATGGTCTCAGTGAAGGAAGAGAACTTTCATTGAGAGCCTCTTGCAATATCAGTAACTGTTCTTGCAGTGGCACACCATGCAGAGATTGGTGAATTCTCCAAAAATCGGTTAGAAGAAGACCAAGTAGAGCTCTACCAACTCCAGCTTTCCAAAAGTAACTGTGATGATTCCCCACCCAACGAGTGATCAGAGCCAAACGACAAGCTTCCACTGCCAATGACATCTGATCTTTTGGAAGCTTTCCAGAACTTAAACAACTGCTATTCATTCCAGTAACTATGGCTTTAACTACATGTTCACCACACATTTTCACCACTTCTTGACATGGTCCTTCATTTATCTAAACAATTAATGGTACATAAGAATTTAAGTCTAAATGAACAAATGACATGGACATATTCAGACGTAAATACTTGCAAAAGAAGCAGCCAAAAGAATCACAACAAGAATACCTACCATTAGACATTGGGCAAGTCTGAATCCATCCATCTGGACTGAATGAGTATCTGGGCTGCTCATGCTCTCCACCATTAAATTTAGAAGGCTTTTTCTGTTTTCTAGGAGCTTCTTAGCCCCATTACCACATAGAGCTGGCATTTAAATTAAGATTAGTGTCTCCATAGTAGCGGACTAGACAAATTTTTGCAACTTGGACAGAAAATAAAATACCTAAACTAGAATATAACTGCAAGAGCGCAGCTTTCAAGGAGCTTTCAGGATTGAGTTTGTGAATTTCTAACACATCCAAAAATTTTGAATCACTCCACACACAGAACCTAGAAGGTGGCCAACGCCATAAGATTCTACTCAATAGAAGAGCCATTTCGTGAAAGTACGCGGTTGGTTTATCACCAACAGAAAAATCCTTCACATTCATTACAAGAACAAAAACTGTATTTCCTTCTTTCAAGATCTCCCCAACTTCCTTCTCTCTTTTAGTACTCAGATTGTATAAAATGCAATTCAAGGCAGTTGCACATGAAATGGACACATGTAACTGTCGGTTAGATAACAATGATAATAAGTGGTGTACTAGATGGGGAACATGTGCTTGCAGCACCGAACTTGGTAAAAGTTTGACCATCTTTGCAGCCACGTCTGAGGCCATTTTCAGTAGGGATTCACTTTTTAATTCCAGAATGCTTCCCAAAGCTCCGACAATATCATCAACTGACTCCTGAAGAAGGATAAAGGCAAAAGGCCAAACATAGAAGGCACGAAGTGTCAAACAACTATAATAAGATGCAAGTGTACAAAGAGTTGATGTACTACAAATTACGAGCAAGACACTTTATGCATCCATCTAAGAATTATGATGAAGGAATTCAACTTTTCTGATAAATTGAACTTCAATAAAAGTTGAGTAGCAAATCCCTGAGATTTGATCAACTGAGTTTCTCAGACTCGCAGCTATCAAAAGCTGGAAGGAATTAATCAACAAATAGACAATCCTACCAAGTTCTTTAGATTTATGGTGAATGCAGGATTTCCGTCCAGTTAAGATTCGGATCTTCTCAGCATTCCAGATAACGGGTATTTGTCCCATGCCATTGAGACCAGCCAAGGGAGTTGAACGATAAAATTCATCAATTTTCTTCACAATTCAGGCAGTATATAATCCAAGCCTCATTTCCGAGCTTAAATGAGCTAATTTTCACGTAAAGTAATTCTCTTTTTTTTTTTCCCCTTTCCCTTTCTTGGTTTAGTAAAAAGAAACCCTGTGACCAACTTGAAACTTGATCAGACGATGTTCGTCAACAACTTGTTCATTTGTCTTTGTTAGGGGAGTTACACTAGTTGGTTGGATAACAATAACAGGGAAGCTGACATTATAATGAGTGTCACAATAGAAGGTTGCTCTAAAAATGGAAATGGTCGGAACAAAGAATAATTAGTGGGAACAAGGTCACTGATGCTCACCTTTACAAGAGGATGTTGGGACAAAGACTCGCTGGATACGCAATCAAGAAACGCATCGATTGCACGGAGGACAAGCTTCTGAGTTTCAATATCCGTGCAATGCCATTTTTGTCGTTTATCATCACCCCATCTGCATTTAAAAGGAGCAAAGTTGGAAGACTAGGAACGAACAAAATTGAGCTCGCTTATCCATCACTATAAAGGGAATCATGAAAGCTCCCAAAAAATCCCAGGAAAACGAGTTTTAGTCCAATTGTTTGGGGGAGGCAAAGCTGATTCAACAAAACTAGACGGCCTTAGATTATTCAGCGTTCTTAAAGATTTAGAATAGCTGAAAAAAAAGAGTAGTAATTACCTAACGAAGTGACCGAGATTGAGTGCATCATAAAGGCGTTGATGGAGCGTTGACACGCGACTGCTGACACCCACCACCGCTTGCTTCGACCGTCTCATTCTCTTAGCATCTTCTTCTCTCCTTCCCAGCAATTTGCTTCGTTTCTTAAATCAATTCAAAAAAATGGTTCAGGCCTTCTGGCAATATATGCGGGTCTTTTCCCACTGTTCGCAGCCAAATCAGTTACCTGAGTCGGTTGTTCATTCATTTTATTTATTTATTTTTAAAAACTCTCTCTCTCTAGCATCTCCTTCTTTGGGAAGGGACGTGTCTTTGAGGGAATAATTAATTAAAGGGTAAATCACATATAATCCCCGGTAGTTTCTCTTATGACCATATGGACCCCATTATTTTACCATGACTACATACTACATAGTGCCTTTGCGGTTTTATAGAATGTGAAAAATGGACGGAATTGAATATGACTAATAGCATCAATTGGAGGAAAAAAAAAAGAAGAACTTGACATTTTCATCTTTCCACAAGTGTTTACATAACTCGTTAACTTGCTCACTATATCGCATCAATGCAAGAAAAATAAGAAGTACGAAGCATCAACTTCTTGGTTTCAACTTAAGTTAGAACTTGGGGCATCACCAGATTTTGTGCAAAAACAAAGAAAGAAAAAAGAAGAAATATTGGTTTAAATTGGGGAATTAGAAGCGGAAGCCTAGTAGAAGATGTGGTTTGAATGATGGAATATATGGAGATCAATATGGCAGTGGAGAGCAGGGACTTGGTGGTGGCGGCAAGCATAGTGTTGTAGAAACGAGAAAAAGACAGAGAGAAGTAGAGGATAAAGAAGTATATTCATGTGAAAAAAAGGGAGAAATTATTAGCGTGGGGAAATGTTCAAATATGGGCAATTTAGGAGAAAAAAAATCTCATTTTTAAAAAATAAATGGAGATTTTTGAAGGATTAGACTCACGTGAGAGACAATCTACGTTAGTTATCTTAAATTCTGTGTATTTCCACTTTATATGAAATTATAAGGATATGATGCAGTTATTTTAAAATGATAGGGGGTCATGTGGTTGTAAGAGAAACTGAAAGGAAGTTCTATGTAATTTATCCTTAATTAAAATTCAATTTTTGTCATCATGTTATAATCAAACGGTGATAATATATACATTGTCCGTCTGTATAAAATTTATTTACTCAGAAACATACACAGAGAGAAGGCTAGCGTAGTTTTTGTTTTTCCCTCCTCCTTGTTGGGCTGTAAATCCAATATCAAACCACTCTACGTCCTCTTGGACCGCACAATGCTACTCACTAATAGCGTGTTGCCATAACATGGTCTGGTCCTAGGATAGGCCCAAGTACTTGGAATGAAAGGTGAGTTGTCCAACACACGTCAACCTAATATGACCCGGTCCATCAAAATAGGACAAAAAAAAAAAAAAAGAAGTAATAATAATAAATAAATAAATATAAAATCAAGAAACCGCAGTCGTACGAGCATCCCGTTGGATGTGATGTGTAGGGTTTAAGGAATGAGGGGTTTATTTTGACAGAAAAGTGAATTAGAATCCTTTTCCTGGGTTGGCTATTCCGTTGCACCTCAAAGTCCAAAGCCGTCAAATTCTTAACTGGGGCGACGATTAAGATTTAGATAGTAGTAGCCTGTTGTCTGTAAAAGGGAAGATGATTAAGGTAGGAGGAAAAAGCTATACTTCGTCGCCGCCGGCATTCTCAAACGACACTAACAAACTCCTCGTCTGCACCGGCAACACCGTCTCTATCTTCAGCGCCTCCACTGGCTTACTCGTAATTAATTACCTTCCCTCAATATATACACACATACGCACACACATATGTTGTAAATAATGCTTGTAATTTTTTATTTTCCGTCGTTACAATTCTGTAGATAAATGAACTTGAAGGTCACACCGCACTAGTGACATCGGTGGTAGTGGTGCCACCAACTTCGCCGGCCAATAAGATATTAGCTTATTGTTGGACGGCTTCGCTTGATGGTACCATTAGGTACTGGGATTTTTCCGCTCCCGAATTGATGAAGACTATCAATATACGCGTCCCAATTCACTCCATGGTAATCTGATACATTTCTTCAATACTTTTTTATTGGGTGTTTCAGCTGTTTTCTGCCATTCTGCTTCTTCTGGAGTATAAAGTTTGAATTTTTGTTGGTTGCACGTTTGTCGAGTTTGAACATTTCTTTGTCGTGGATAAGCATAGCATCTTTGCGTCTTTGTTTCCAGGTGGTTCCTGGTTTATTACGTAAACCGGCTGATCATGGTGAGCAGCCATCTCATCTCTTTGCTTATCTATGCACCGAGGAGGTGAAAAAGCAAGGACATCGGAATGCCTCCGCATTCTGGCAGATTCGCAAGTGTAATTTAACTCAGTCTCGTTTTTTAGATAAATTCACTTTAGCTGAGGTCAGATTCCTTTCTACTTTTTGTTAGAGGTTTTCACTATTTTCTCACTGGCGGCTTTCATGTGATTGAATGAATTCTGTATGCTGTTGCAGACTTTAAAACCCCAGATTATAACCATTAGTCCGTTTGGAAACTACATTGGAATTTGTGAAAAGCACAAACTTCGAATATGGGAAATCCCAGCAAGAGATGCTAATCATGTTGCCTTCAAGAAAATGAGATTGCATCATACAAAAACCTTCACCACTCTAGCTTTTCATCCAACAGAGAGAATTGTAGCTGCTGGTGATGGTACTGGGAGAATCTTAGTATGGAGAGGTGTTGGGGAAAAGACATTTTCTGGTGGTGATAATAACTTGGTAAATGGTGCATCACATGGAGATGCAGAGGAAAAGCCGGGAGTGAGGCAGGATGATGATGCTGATTCTTGCACCACATGGCATTGGCATTCTGCTGAAGTAAACGTCTTACTTTTCTCTGCTGATGGTGCCTACTTGTTCTCAGGTATTTGGAATTCCTTAGGATTGGTCATTCTTTAGTCCTGTTATTTTTATTGAGCGATTTATATTACCAAATTGAACTCTTCCATTTTGTGACAGGTGGGAAAGAAGGAGTCCTTGTACTTTGGCAGTTGGACACAGGGAAGAGAAAGTTTCTTCCACGTATTGGGTCTCCACTTCTGTATTTCACAAATTCTTTGGATCCTTCCCTATCTTCTGTAAGTGGAGCTGTTTAGCTCTTGGGATGTGGTTCAATTGCATTAGCTTTTACTCATATGGTTTGTTCAGGTATCCTGTGCAGATAATCTCATTCATCTGCTGAAAATGCCTTCAATGGTTATCTCGAGATCTATTTCTGGCATCAAGGTTGGTAAATTTGCATAGATGTGGCATTTTATTTATGTCTCTTTAGTCAATTGGGTCTGCACGCTTGAGTCATAGGAGATTAACTCAGCTGAAATGTAAAGGTGAAGCACAAATTATTTCATGCATAACTGCCATAAGGGAACTCATATGCTTAACTTTCAGCCTCCCAGTTCAGTTTTGCAATTCAATGAGGGCTCATGCAGCGGGGTTGCTTTTAATCACTCTGATGGTCTGGCTGCTATATGTACGGAGAATTACCGTATCCAATTTTACAGCTTGTTCGATGACCGTGAAATTTCTGAGGTAATCTTGTTCCGATTGGAGTCAGCTCTATGCCAACTTCAGTCAAATGCTAGACCTAGTAATTTGGTTTCTGCAAGTGAGATAAGTGGATTACGCTAGAATTTCTTGGCCTTTCACTTACAATTCTCAAATTTCTGTTGTTCATTCTGAAACTACTACCTCTCTAGTTTTTTTTCAGGTAGTTCCTCTTCCATTTTATTCCAATGCTCTGGCTTTTTCTGTGGCTACATGATAGTGGCTTTGCTTTAATGGATTTATTTTGTTGGAAAATACTCTTTTCTGTTCTTTTGGTTCCATTTCAACCATCAACCAGGGGATTTGTGATATCTTCTTTTACTCTTTTGCAGGTTCAAGTCTGTGAAAGGAACCATCAACCGGGGGAGGAAATCACGGTATGCATAACTTTGAATAAGCTGATTCTTCTTTCTGTTGTGACTAACTAGATACGTTAGCAAAGGCTTCTTGGTTTACTAATATAAATCTATAATAGGGAAAGGTAAACTAACAATCATGGAATGATTGGTTATTGCACTGGGCCAATTTATTGCTGCGAAGGTTACAATTATAGAATGATCTATGATCTATAGATCCTTAACTCATTAAATTTACAGCTTAAGGTTATTTAATCAGATTTAGATTCTTTCAATGTGCAGCAACAATTATTGTGATTGGGGTCTGCATTGGTCTAGGCTAGTTTAGTTACTTCAGGAATATCTAATTCCATTTATTTGAGTATGCAATCTTACCTCTTGGAAACACATAACGATTTTTGCATTATTTTGTATTTTGTAGGTGATTGTGAATTTGGTTGCCCTCTCCCCTGATGGTTATAGCATGGGCACTGTTGAAACTAGGCTTCCTGAAGAAGGAATAGGGGGCCTTGTAAGTTTAAAATTCTGGGAGTGTAGCTCTCAAAGTAAAGAATTTAGCTTATCCACTGTTGTATATGAACCACACAGGTTTGTCCTTGTCTAAGTAGAAATTCTTGGTTTCAACCTGTGCATGAACAGTCTTGCTATAGCATGATAAATCACTTAACACATCCAATATTTAATCCCTGATCAACTTTGTTCTAAAACAATGAGAACAAGTTTTTTTTTTAAGTGACTTGTGCTAAATGCTGCATTTTATAGGGATGCAGGTGTTTCAGATGTTGCATTCCATCCTACCCGTCAAATGGCTGTCAGCTCCTCATATGGTGCTGATTTCAAGGTTTGTAATATCTTGTATTAGAGTTTTCTGTTAGCAAGCCCTGGTTAAGTTTTTGGAATTTGCAGGTTTGGAAATGTGGTTATGGAGTCTCAGGGAAGGACCAGAAGCCCCAGAGTAATGGATGGACATGCCATGCTGCTGGTTCCTACAAGTATGCTCACTGCTTAATTTTCCCTTTAAAATGGTTCTAAAGAGTTGGCATGTCTTTTTGTTCATGTTTTCTGGTGTTTTAATCAATCAACAATATGCTCCAGTAGACTTAAAAGAAGTTTTGCCCTTGTAGAAAGAAGCCAATGACAGCTGCAACATTCTCTATGGATGGTTCTGTTCTTGCTGTTGCTGCTGAAAATGTCATTACATTGTGGGATCCTGACAGGAATTTTCTTGTGGCTGTAATTGGAGAGAGTATTGAAGTGAGTTTCTGAACAAATTGACTTTTCTTACTTTCTACTCTAGTTCCTTCATGCCTGAGATTGGATTTGTTAACCATCTGGAGGTCTGTTCTCATTCCTTGCCAAGGGGTACCTCTATTGGATTTGCCAAGTGGAAATTGTGGACTGATAGACAATGTTGAATGCTTAAAAGTCTGTCTCCTGGTGTTTATCTCAAGTAGGGTCATAGTCTCATAGGTTTATGCACCAGAACATAGGCTGCTTCAAATTGTTTACTTGAAAATACCTTTACTAATTACCATCTGCATTACTAGCTAATAGCCTTGTTCTTTTGGCAAAACTTTGTTAGAACGATTGGCTACAAAAAGAGGATTGGATAAGTTTTGTTGAAGTTTGTGAAGGTACACGTTCATGAGGATGAAAGACAATGGCTTTCCCGGCAATTTTGTACTATAGCCCTGCAAAAATCAGAATTTGCAATCAATATCTGAGCATAGTTGTTTAACACTCAGTTTGGTTTGTTTCATGAAATTTAGAGAAGTCCTCATAATTTTTAATTCCCTAGAGATATTAAGGGACATTCTGCCGCTATTATCCTTGACCTGTTTGGCAAGATAGGGAGATTATGATCTAAAAGGTCAATAGATGAAACCCGTTATATTTCTTACCAGCACGTAACATGGAAACGTGCAGCTGCTTATTGGCTTTTGGGGGAATGGGCAATAACGGTTCCAAGGAAAAGAAGGGAAGCATTTCTGCAAAAATGGCATCCAAACTCTTTATTGTATTCCTAGTTGCTTTACTCCATATGAGTTATCTTGCTCTCTCATATGAATTTATTTCATTGCGCAGCCAATCAGAAAGCTCTCATTTGTGGGAAAGTCTGACTATCTTGTATCTGCATCCCAAGGATCAAACCCTGAACTGTTCCTTTGGAGTATGTCCAATCTTTCAGTATTGTGGTCATACAAGCTTCATGCCGAAGGTTTGTGTTTACTTTTCTTTCATCTGCACAAAAGGGGAAAGTGGGAATCATGTAATTTTCATAATAAGTTCAGCAATTAATCATTGCTTTAAGTGACTAACGTCACCACCCTGATTCAAGGTCATTGTAGATTCTTTTAAAATTTTTAATGGTTTGGATCTTTTTGACATAGTAGCCTGTTAATAGGTAGGTAGAAAGTCTGTCTGATGGACTAAGGGCATGTTCTCAACAGCTTATGAAAAGATATAAGCAGCTTTTTTGAAATTGAAGAAGTTAATGTGGAAAATCTATTAAAAAAATTGGAAAATAATTTGTTTTTTAATATTTAGAAAAGCTAAAAGCTGTTTTTAAAAGCTACCAAATGTCTGCTTTTGACAATTAGCATTTTTCAATTTTGAATAAGCTGATCGTAGCTCATCAAATGCTGTAGAGAATTAGCCACAAACGAAGAGTCATCATCAATCTTGCCACTGATAAAAGAGAGAGTGAGAGATCGATTTTTTTAATAAAATCGCCATTCCTACATGCTTGATTGGGCCGTTGTCAACTGGCTATATGTTTTTCATCTTTATTTTCTGCCTCGAAGAGAATTTGAGAATACAAAGGGTTGATAATCTGTAGCTTGTGTATTCGGTTGTGCATTTGGTTTTAGTAATTGTAGCCAGCAGCAGTTTTTGTCTGCTTTACTCTTTTATGGCTAACTTGTCATTGTCATCCGTACTTTATACATGTTGTTCCACTATGTTGAACTTTTCTTTTTGTCTTTGTAGCTGTGTCCTGTGCAACGGATGGTTCCTCCTTTGCTGTCCTCGCTCATCTACCCACATCATCTAAGAGTACAGAGTGTTTATATCGCTCTACACATGGTGTAGATGGGGTGATCTTGTTATTCCCTGTAGACAAAGCAATCCCTATCTCCACCTGGTTTGTCCAAAAGGTAAAAGTTTCCTCTTTTAACTTTTCACCATTTCTAGTTTTCTTGTTGGACCTGTGGTCAAAGGGCAATTAAGTACAAAGCAGCTTCTTTACTCACTTTATAGAGGACTTCATGTTGTGTGGTTTCTTTACTCGTGTATAGCTTTAATGTCTGAAAACGTTTTGGTTGCTTTCCTCGCCAGAGTGCATTTGTCATATTAACTAGTAGCCTTTGTGTTCAAAATGAGAAAGCATTTCGTACTGAGTTTGACTGGCCTTGATTATCCTAGCGTAGCTACAATAAAGGCCATTCACGGGAGTTACTGGTATGTTCTGGGACTTTCTAGGTCCATTGGTGGAGTAGGGGTTAATCAACTTTGAGTAGATGAGACCTAGGTGCTCTAGCAAGCTATGCTGTAGCTTTAATGGAATAGCTCCCCGTGCAGGCTCAGGGTGGGTCTCTTGCTTTCATTGATGCAAGCTCAAGATTAGAGGATGGCAATGCTGGAAGAAAATCAGTGGAGGTGCTGACATACATTAACGGAGCTCATGAATATGTCCTCTTGGACCCATTTGGGGAGTCGGCCCCTATTCGATGTACCTCTCAGCCGGAGAGTCTGGTTGACTTTGGGGAGACAGGTGAGGCTGTTGTCTCCTGTAAATCTTTTTATGCATTGCCAGTGCATATAGTAATCCTTTTTGAATGTGAAATCTTTCCTAAAAGTTTTGTTCGACAATTTATATGCTAAAAACACGTGCAAATTCTTTTCCACCTTCAGCAGGGAGATATGGGTATACTTCCATATATGGTAAACTTCCAGAATTCAACATAGAAAGGGAACGCAGTGCATCAATTGCAACAGCAGCATCTGAAAGGAGCTGGGAGATGATTCTTGACGGACCATCTCATAATCTTCCTCCTTTTACAACATTGTGCTCAGCGTTTCTGGAGTCATTACTAGAAAGGAGAACTGCAACCGTCGAATAAGCGTAAGTAGTACCCAGGCATGGTGAGAATTACAAAAACTCGCACCGAGCAAGATCCAAATTGAGCAAGCTGTGATTCCGTGCTTGCTCCCTGCATAATTGGATTGGAGTAGAGGGGAGGCGGGTATTGAAGATTGGATTGTTGCATATATTTGATCAGTATGAAGCAACTATTAAAAAATCGAAACGAGGCCTGCTTGTACAGTGCCACCCTACCATTTTGGCTAAGCGAAGATTGAGATGAAGCTGTGAAAAGCTAGGTTTGCGGTCATTGCCTTTGTATATTAACAGAAATGAGGATCATAGGAAGCAGAGGCGTTAATGGGATGAGCCAATTTTGATGCGGGCGGTGATTTTTATTGTACTTCTTTCACACAAATGTTCACCTGTTGTACCATACTGGTCTGATGTTACTTAAAAACTAATTCAACATGGATGTATGTATTTTTTGTGTTGAATCGGCCTCGAATGGTAGGAATTGCAATCTTTAGAGAGGACCATATATTGTGAGGCACTTTACTTGACTGAGATTAAAAATCGCAAAAAGTTTTTTGGATGATAGTGGGCATAACATTGCTTTTTCTCTTTTTTTTTTATGTTTTTTTTTTTCGGTTGGTGTTGCTGGGGGGGGGGGGGGGGGGGGGGAGGAGGTGTGTGTCTGTGTTTGTGTGTGGGGAAGGCAAAGAACGGTGGATTAACTATCGGTGGTGAGGCGGACGAGTGAAGAAGAGCTCTCAAGGGCGGCGTATTAACTAAGCGCGTTTCATTGGACGCTAAACTGCACAAAATGAAGACCAATTAAAAGAACCCAAAGAAAAAAGAAATTGCACAAAATGAGGAAATCACGGTGGAATTCTGTGAACTACGATAACAACGTGGGATACAAAAAGGGAAAATGATCGGGTGGGTGGGTGGATATGGTTAGTGCTGCTGGGTTTTGAAATCGGACATGGCTACTTGGGCATTTTTGGGGTCGCGTTGAGACTGATCTGCAGAGGGTGGCTGTTGATCCTGAGCTGTCCTTCGGTCCTGGTGCTTCGGCTGTTGCTGGGCTCTGGAGATGTTGTGGGCACTTGAGAAAAGATCAACGGGCTCAGAGTCGGCAATCTTGCCTCCTTCAAGTGGAGTGCCTGCTTTGTACCTGATTCTCAATGCATCGTCTTCTGAAACCTTTGCCTGAGCTTTTGCGTATCGTATATCGTCCGTGCTTTTTGCCATCTTTTTTTCGAAATTTGTGATTGAGCACTTCTCTGGTTCTTCCTTGCGTCTCTTCTGGATTCTGGAAAAAGCATGCTCCGTCTCTGAGAGCCTATATAGAAAGTTTTAGCTACGTGGCATGCTTTGTCATGTCGAGGGTGGCAACAGACCGTCTGCCGTCCTCTTCGTTCATGGTAACGTGGCATGCTTTATCCTCGAGGTTTTGTGGGTTCTGATTTGACTGTTGGAAAACGCTAAGAATAGAAAATGGGTTCTCTCATGTCTGTCGTTGAGAACATATCCCAACCCAAAATGCTACGTATGGAGTCAATCCCAGAATGTGGAATTCAAAGTCCCGTGTCTCACAAGTTGCAACCAGATCATGATCATGACAAAAAAAAAATTCAGTTAAGGCTTCAGACTCATCAGTTAACTGTTTCACAGAGCGATCGATAACTTTGACTACCACTGGTAGTTTGTGAGCTCTATGGAGATCTGCTTTTCTGCCTTAAGACGTTCTTAGGCTTATTCTGTACTTGGGCCTTTTTCCGATGACCCATAAATGAAAATTTTATGAGTCTCGGGCTTGGGCTGAACAATAGTGTAGGAAACTTTTTAAAGTGGTGAATCGTATCTTCTAATGAGAGCAAAAGCCACTCGGGACACAGCGACTTTTTTATTGGTCTATCTTTTTTGTCAAAGTTCCGGATAACATAACATCATCGGATAGAAGCTACAGCAATGTCGACTGTCATCTGTGGACAAGACTGGACTGAAATAAATCACATTCTATTTTACATTTTCTAGAAACGAAACAAGAGATGTATTACAGCCGCATGATGCGACGGAAAACCCGACTTTAATTCGCGTTTCAAACGCAGTGAAAACGGCCCAACGGTTCTGGTCGAAGAGGGAATTAGCAAAGAAAGAAAAGGAATTGGTGATTAGGCTCTCTTGTACGTACTGCATCATCCCGCTTGTCTTCGTTTTTCTTGATCATAATTTTTCCCCGTCAATTTTTTTCTTTTATTACAGTTAGTGTTTTTTTTTTTTTTTTAAGATTGTATATTCTGTACTGGGGTTGGGAAGAGTTATTAGCAGTGATGGTGTAGCCAAGGTTTTGATCAAAAAGCAAATGAAAATATACGGAATCCTGTTGTTCCCTTTCAAGAGTTCAGTCAAGCAGATTGCTTGCTTTAAATTCGAAGCTCTGATCTGCACCCAGAGTCCAAGCTTCACAACCCTTTTTGTCTGACTTCTAAGTGACCTATCTGCAGCTTCAGCCTTCAAGCATTTGCTGGAATCCATGGCAGTCCTATTAAACTCTGTATCACCTATAAAACACCCTTCTTCAGAACATTCAAGAAATTCTGGTGGATTCTCTTCCAAAGTATTAAAGTTCCATTCTTTTTCCCTCAACAATGATTTTCCTAGACTGTTGGCCTCTACCCAGACGGCATTTGCTTCTAAAGATACCGTTTTCACGTTGCCCAACTGGAGATCTGGCAGGAACGACCCTAGAACCAAAGAGCTTAGGATGAATGATGCTTTCTTGTACTTGGAATACATGGTCGGAAAACGCCACATGCCTGATGTTGTTCAGGCAACGCAGTTGCTGTATGATCTTTGCAAGTCCAATAAACTCCGAAAGGCAACTAGGGTCATGGAAATGTTGATTGCATCAGGTAGTATTCCGGATGCAGCCTCGTATACTTTCTTGGTGAATCATTTATGTAAGAGAGGAAATGTTGGTCATGCCATGCAATTAGTTGAAAAAATGGAGGAAAACGGATACCCGACCAATACTGTGACTTATAATTCTCTTGTTAGAGGTCTCTGTATGCGAGGAAACTTGGATCAGAACCTGCAATTTGTCGATAGGCTGATGCAGAAGGGACTGGTGCCAAATGCATTTACATACTCAATCTTGCTTGAGGCTGCTTATAAGGAAAGAGGGGTTAATGAGGCAATGAGACTCTTAGATGAAATAATTGCTAAAGGTGGAACGCCTAATTTGGTTAGTTATAATGTCATATTGACTGGTTTGTGCAAGGAAGGTAGAGTCGATGAAGCAATACAGCTTTTCAGGAATTTGCCTTCGAAGGGATTCAACCCCAACGTTGTGAGCTATAATATTTTGTTGAGAACCTTGTGCTATGAAGGACGGTGGGCAGAGGCAAATGAACTTCTGGCTGAGATGGTTGGAGATGATCGCTCCCCAACAATAGTCACCTATAATATCTTGATTGGCTCCCTTGCCTTTCATGGCCGAACTGATCACGCCCTCAAGGTTGTGGATGAAATGCACAGAGGCGGGCAGTTGAAGCCCACTGCAGCCAGCTACAATCCAATCATTGCTCGTCTGTGCAAAGAGAGGAAGCTGGATGCTGTAATTAAATGCCTGGATGAAATGATGTACCGTCATTGCAGTCCTAATGAGGGCACATACAATGCCATTGCCTTGCTTTGTGAGGAGGGGATGGTGCAAGAGGCATTCTCAACAATCCAAAGTTTGAGGCCTAAGCAGAGTTCCTCCAATCATGATTTCTACAGAACAGTGATTTCTAGTCTGTGTAAGAAGGGGAACACGTATGCGGCATTTAAGCTGCTGTATGAAATGACAACCTGCGGCTTTAATCCGGATTCATATACCTATTCATCTTTGATTAGAGGACTGTGCATGGAGAGGATGCTTGGCGTGGCTATAGATGTTTTTAGAATCATGGAATTAAGTGGCTACAGACCTGACACGGATAACTTCAACGCCCTTGTGCTTGGGTTATGCAAATCTCGGAGAACAGACTTGTCCTTGGAAGTCTTTGGAATGATGATTGAGAAAGGCTATATGCCTAGTGAGACGACTTATACTATTTTAGTGGAAGGGATCATTCGCGAAGAAGAAAGGGAGCTGGCAGCAGTAGTTTTGAAAGAGCTGCATCAGAGACAAGTCGTCAGTAGAAATACAGTTGAAAGGATTGTTATGCAATATGACATTGAGGAGTTATCAATATAGACAGCTCTCTGTAGCGGGGATACGGTGAGGAATTTGTATGCATAAGACGTTAAAATGGGACGGGGCAATGAGGAGGCAATGGGTGATTGTTGAAGAATCACCGTTGGCAGAACTGCTGAGCATGTAAGGGAATCTCGACAAACTTGTGCGCTCAGAGTGTAAGACAGTAAAGAGTAATGACTGTTAAGAACCCAACGGTGATTGGTTACATGTTGGCCAATGGTAGGCTTCAAGTTTGTATCTCTTCACTTTTAACCTTACTCCTAGCTTTCTACTCACACTGTACATTTATCACTATTCCCTTCTGACTATATATATTAGAGCGGGATCCACTCCTAGCTTCAACGTTGCAAATACTTTGCCAATTGCGTATTAATAATATTGTTATTACGCCTGGCCTCTAATGATTTATGTTTCTATGAATTTCTGCTGTGAAAACAGAAAATCCAACAACACAGAAATATCTACAGCCCCTTTAACGATCGATCTCCCATAATTCTCACAATTTCCTTTGTATCTTTTTGTTTATTCTTTTACTCTGAACTAATGTTCCATAGTGAAACTGGATCTGTTTTACCTTAAAACATCAAATACTTCTTTGGTTGATAGATTATTCACTTCATTGCATTCCGAGATCATCCACAGAAAGCAAGTTGTCAGGTTTATACAAGAGAGTATTATCTATTAAGAACTTGATGCCCTCATCCAATCTGTCAGTTTACCACTGCATTGTGTGTTAGACGAAACACGAATGCAACCTGCAGCTCCTTCCAGCTGTACGTGGGCCAATACTTAGACTGGGGTAAGCATCAAACAGTTCCTGATTATGCCCGCCCAGCCAGTTTTTTCCCACATACACGCACCAAGAAAGAAGGCATCTTTACCCCGTCGCACAAAAAGGCAATCGAGGTACTCTTTTCTGATAGAGATCTAATCAGATTGCCGCCCAACACGCACCTATGCTTGACAAGGTGCCAAGCGGGGCAAATTCACCAAGCAGGACACTGAATTGTTGATTAGAAAATGGAGATCAGCTGAGGGGCTGAAGGCGTCAAAATCTATCAGAATTGCACCACTTGAAACTTAGAAGTGCAAAGCCCTGGTTGCGCCTGGATGGTCAACCAATACATATTTTATAAACTAATACCTGCCATGTCAAAACACTAGTTCCAGTTTCATATTAGGGAAAAATAGGTTTTTAGACACAACATGCCGCTTACACTGGAATAGACACAAAAGTTACTAAAACAACTAAGTAAAGTAAATGTTTTAAAGAGTCTTGCAGAACAGTAGACATATAAGATGGTAGTTTCCCCAGCTAAACTTTCATCCACACATAAGAGCTGCTTGACATCAGGAGCCAAAAGCAGGTCATGAAAAAGATGCAGGTTCAAATATGAAGAAACCATGTGGCATCCAGCTTCTACTTGGATCTTTGTCTCATCTTTCGGCGCTTCCTCTTGAGCCTCCTCATGCGCTTCTTCTTCCACTGCAAATTGCCCAAAACAAACATCAGTAGAAGTATGGGTTAAGGAAGTATGGGTTGAGTTATCGGTACATGATATCTAACTACACATAAAGATGTTCATAAAGGTGAAGGAAAACTTGGGGTGTAAGCCGTCTGTCACTTTTCTATTTACCAAAATAATCGTGTATTTGGTAGGTACGATAACATAGGTTAGGGAAATTTAGAACAGCAGCATGTTAGCATCTAGAAGAATGTCAAATTTTCGACAACCACCATCTAATCCTGTTTGGTAAACAGAGTTGGCATGGATCAAACACTTGCATTAAATAATGCACGACATCAACAATTGTTAATCAAAAACAGCATTAGGATAAAACAAAACAGCTTCAATTACAAGGGGATACACTATGCAACGCATTCCCCAGTTCTCAACAGCTGCTGGACAGCAGCACATTTAGAAATGATAATTCCACAACCAGAAATAAAAAAGTAACATCCTTGAAATGCGAAGCAAAATAAATAAAAGCATAGCAAAACAGAACACAAAATATCATGATTCCGCCCAATGATTTCCTAGCGCCATAGTAGAGGACTTCTTTCTTTTGTCTATCCCCTCTTTTATATATGTCAATCTCAGGGAGTACAATCCATTCCTTTTTATATCCACCTAGAAAATGCACCAAATTCGTAGTAATATGACAACGCAACATAAGGGAAAAAAACCCGGAAATCCTAAACCCAAAACGGCAAAGCTCATCAAAAAACAGAGAAAACCAAATACATACATACTACCACATTGGAGCATCCTTTTTGTGTGCAAGCATTTCTCGACAAATGGAACTATTTATCATTAGATTCGAACTATCATCTTAAACGAAGGCTATATTTACATGGAATACAATACATCAATAACAAGTCATGCAATATGATAGATACATCGACAATTGATCATGCTCTACTGATAAATCAAATAAACCTTCTAGTGAATGATCAAGGAATTTTTTTTAAAAAAATGCTAAATTAAAAACGAAAAAGAAATGAAAGGAGGCTAAACCTTTGCTCTCATGTTGTTGCCTCAGAAAATGTTGCGGCCTCCGCCCAATTCTCCAGATCAGTCAAAATTACCGACCCTAATAGGATATGAGGATCGAGCCAGTTGATTTCAGAACCGTGAAAAAGGGTTGGGAACGGCGGCCCTCTTTTTAAGCACGGACTACGAGTACTTACTTATATGTGCTGCTTGAAACCCTAATTCTTCTCTGTTCTCCCCGTCAATTTGGATGCTCCCTGAGAGATGGGCTGGCCGCAAGGTCCACTCTCCCAAAGGGCTCATTGTGAACGATAAACCTTTTTTGTTTCTCGAAAATGAGGCCCAATCCAAACTCGGGTTGTAAAAGACAGGCTGCCTTAGAAAACTAAGAACCCGTTTTTTTTTCTGACATTTTCTTACAGAAGTAAGAATTTACGCAAATAAACCTAATCCCCACAAGAACTTCAAAAGTCGGCAAACTAAGAACCCGTTTGAATTATTATTTTTTAAAATTTAGTAAAATAAAAAAAATGTAATATAATGATTTAATTTGACGTATTTGAAATAAAAAAGTAATTGAAAAATGTGTTTACTAATTTTTTTTTCGATACTTGTCAGCCTGCTTTAAATGTTTGCTTGAGAGTAGGCCTAAAAGTTGGGAGTTTTATCACCAAGTCGCACAAAACTACTAATTGACCACTAGAAATTAACCCAAGTTTTTAATGAATGACGCGTGGGTGCCCATCTGCTCACCCTCACCCATATGGCCATATGCACTTGAGATCCCAATTGTCTTGTATTCTTGTATCAATCATCCAAGCTTAATTGGAGAGTTGCATATGTGTTACTATTACACAAAAACTTCCACAACAACAACACATTGAACTCCGATCCTCCAAGGTTAATTTACCATCTCACACAAGCTAGCTAGCCGGCTGAGCAATTATTAACAATGGCGAGGATGTTGGTTTATGAGCATTTTCATGCTAGCTGTTTTGTTCACCCTCCTCACCGGCCAGTGCATGGCAGCTCGTAAACTGTTGCATGCCATCAATCCCAGGCCTACCCATCACTCTACCATCAATTCCTCCCTCCCATTCCACCTTTCCCAGCCATCCCCGCCCTACCTTCCATATTTCCAACAATTCCCGCTCTCCTTTATCTTTCACTCCCACCACTACCCTTTTAAATCCCTGTTCCTATCCCAAAAATCCCTTCCATTCCTAGCATCCCATTCCCTTTTCCATCTCCTCCAAAGTAATTAAAGAGATATATAAAATTCAAGTACTTGAAGTACTAGTTCAAGTACTAGTATCTGTCACCTACTGTTGATGATTCGCAGCTTAATTTCGATCGTTGGCTTCTAGCATAAGTTATTCCATGCATTAACCAGTTTGGATCACCTACAAATCTTGTGATTAAATTGGATTGGGTGAATAAATTTTAAAACTCAAATTAGCCAAGTGGTGGTGCTGGTGGTTGTTGTAACCATTGGGATTAAACTTATGGTCATGGAAGGGTTCTTAAAATCTTTTTTGCTATCGGGTTTAAGATTCGGATCCTTTATCTGACAATCCACTTCTCATCCATGTCTAGTTAGCAAGGATTTTTTTTCGCCTCCAACCCTCGTAAATTGTTAGATGGATGTACAATCTCTAAACAGAAAATGTTGGTTCTCTCTGGTTGGTTATTTATTGCATGTGCGATGCATATGTTTCTTAAATGTACAAAATAAAAACCCAAACAAAAGAAAAGATAAAATGTATGATTTCAAATCCTCCAAAATAAACAGCATTAACTACTACATATATTGGTACAGCATAACCATACCATACTTATCGCAACATTAAACCTTACATTGATGATGTGAAAATTTCATTTACGAAAGGGAATTTTAGCATCTATAAAAAAGAGAAATCTAATTTTAAATATATTTATATGACATGCATCTAAACTTATTTGTATTAAATAAACTGCTATAATGAATGTAAGCTAACAAGGAAAACTCGTGCAATAGTAGCACCTGCAAATCCTACAAAGATCCACAAATATAATGCATAATAACTAGTTTCATAAGGACTAAATGCCTATAAATGGGTTTTATTAAGTGTATGGATTTAGAGAGAGATGCTTTAATCTTTATATATATATTTTTTTGTCAATTAACACTCGTCTACCTTACACTTACTCCTACTCCTACTCTAACCTATTCTAATGAGGGAGAGCCCAACTAGACCTACTGAACAACCGACGGAAACTGATCTACCATCGGACCAAACGGATGCACTCCGCATCCATATGAATTTAAATCATTTAAAGTGACAAGTCACATATAATGATAAGTGGTGAGAGACAAGATTTGAACCCTTAACCTCATACCCACCAAGCCTTAAAAGACTACGATAGTCACCAAGCCTTTAATCTTTTGATTGATGAATCATCTAGTGTCTACTTGTAGCACCTATGTAGCCATAACTTTTCTACTTTCAGCACCTATGTAGCCATAACTTTTCTTAAAAGGAAAAGAAAAAGGTATTTTGATAAAAAAAGAAACAAGAAAAGTAGAGAAATTACTAAGTAGAGTATAAAGAGGGCATTCTTTTTTCCTGCAGCAACGTTTTAAAAGTGCTTCATCCGAAGCGCAAAAGACAAAGGCATTGTCTGTTTTGAAGAAATGGGAAGGAAAGGGGAAGGAAAGGATTGGGAGGGATAAAGTTTAGTAATTTTTTTTAATCAACCTATTTTTTCATTTAAAAGTGGACGAAAATTAAGGAAAAAAATACCAACTTAATGAAAATTTTAAAATTTTCTAAAACCTATCATGTCCTTGTAGATTATACTTTTAAATTATGAATAAAAACGCAACTAATGCGTGAAAATATTCTTTCTTTTCCTTCGTTAATCCAAACAAGATATATGGATTCGGATTTCCCTTATTTTTCACTATAGTCCCTTCCTTTCCTTTCCTTCCCTTCCTATTAGGGGTGGGTAAAAAAATCCGAAACCCGATCCGATCTGAAAACCCGATCTGATCCGCACAAAAAAATAGGATATCCGATCCGATTTCTATCAGCGGGTTAGATAGGGTCGGGTACCCTAAATATTCGGATACAGATACGGATCGTAAAAGTAAAAATCCGAGGGTATAATATATAAATATTTAAAATATAGGAGCAATTGTATAATATTTTAAATTATTATTAACCCTAACCTAAATGAATCCATCGGTCTTCACTCTTCAGAATTCAGCGGACACTCCCTCATGCCTCAGTTCACTTTCTCCTTCTCCTTCTCCATCTCTTCAACCTTCAGCCGACAACTCCTTTCTCCATCTCTTCAATTTTGTCAAGTTGAACTCAAGCCTGCAAGCCTCAAGCAGATGATTTGCAAGCCTCAATTTCACCCTACTTTTTGTTTGTTTATGTGTCTCTTTGAAGATGGTAAGAGTATTAGTCTATTAGCAGCTGGATTTCTCTTGTTTGTACTTGGGTAAATAGTAAGTCTTGGATATTGTTGAACTTTACATGGAGAGTAGCTTTTGGGTTTTGTCTGTTGCATTCAACGTGATCACCTCAAGTGGTGCATATTCTTCAACTTCATTGAGTTGTCTTTGATTTACATGAATGTAAGATTTCAAGATGATCCATTTCAGTTCCTGAGATTTTGTTAGTTGCTGGTGTTTTTGGTTAGTCATAGTTAATGAAGTAGCTATATGAAATAATTTTTTCGATATCCTCTCCAGATTTTTGTGCTTTTATCAGTTTTGCAGAACTTTAAAGATAGAGATTCTTGTTGTCTACAATTTTAGAGGTTTTCCCAACTGATATCGAGATGCTGTTTTCCGTTGCAGGTCCCTTCTCCAAAATCCGCTGAACCCACAAATTAAGATGTATAGGATGTATGTATTTATTTCCTTTTATAAAGTTCGGAACTTGAAACATTTTAAGCCTTTTGGTTGTATGAATCTTTAAAGTGTTAGTCATAAACTATATAAAAACAAAGCGAGATAGCAGAGTAAGCATAAGCAGAGAGAGAGAGGGGAGAAAAAAAATTAAGAAACAAGGGAAGAGAGGTGGTGGATTGGAGTGAGATTAGTGCTAGTGGGCGTGTTCTCTGGTTTTGAGAATAATTTAGTGTTGGGAATCTGTTGGTTATGTCTCCTGAGCTGACTGGGTGCGCCCGGGGTCTGTGGGCTTTGCCGCCGACCAAGGAAACGACTTATTAATTTTTTCAGGGGAGGAAGGCGAAAGTTCAAGAGACTAACTTAAAATGCAAAATTTGCATTCTTTAAATAGGGGCGGGTACCCTATGACCCGCCCCTATTTTTCGGGTACTCCGAGGACAATCGGAGCGGATTAGGGTAAAAAAAAAATAGTGACCCGACATCTTAGGGTCGAGTCAGCCATTTGCCGTTCGGGACGGGTACTCGACCTGTGCCCACCCTTACTTCCTACTAGAGCCCTTTTATTTTCCTTCCTTCCCTTCCTTCAATCCACATGAGCGCCAGAAGAATACAAAAATCTACAGAAGCGGGCGGATCGTATCAAAATAAGTAATAAATTGAAAAAAAAAAAGTCAGTAAATAATACCCCAGCCCATGTGAATGTTCTGTTTCAGGCCCCCAAAGTTTCAGTGGCACAGACTTTTTTGACACGGTAAAATCCAGTGTTGCTGCCAGACGCAGCCCATCAATGTTGGGTGGGCTTCAAACCACCGGTCTCCTTTTTAAGCTTTTGGTGGACCTCAGACAAGTTAACAGCAAGTGCTGCAACATCAATGTTAAAATGATGGCCTCTCTCAAAGTCACGAGATTGTTCTAAACTGTGCTGTAGTACCATTAAAAAAAACAAAAGTTTTTAAATAATAATAAAGAAAGGGAGCTATAGCTATAAATGTTACTCCGCATGAGGGGATGTGACGTGGAACAAGTTTGTTTCTTTCTACTTCAATTCACATCCATCCCATTGAGAGCTTGTACATCAATGATTCAAGGAATTTATTAGTACAAATATCGAACAACTCTAATACCAAGCCGAGTTGAGCACAATTAAAGCTCGTGCTCGAACAACAGTTGCCCTAAACACATAGCTCCAATGTTATGAAGAATAGGAACCAAGCTTTAAACAGGGTAACATTTGGTTTTCGTGGATTTATGTACATGCATGTTAAATTGCAGCAGTCGAATGGCATGAACAAAAGTAACGATTGCATCATTTTGTTATAACTTTCCTAATGCATATTATGAAATGACTCGCAAAGGTTAAACTAATGCATTCTTACTCACTTTTTCAACAAATCAAAAGGTCTTTGTTTCAATTCACTCCTCTCTCCGTTCCATCTTATGAGGTAAAACTAAGAAATGAGAATCACAATTGCAATTTTATTTGTTATTGAGATCAATTTTTGTCTCCTCCCCTCACCCTTTTTCTTTCTTTGACGTACAACGTCGTAAGATGTAAAACAACTATACAAAATAATTCACACCCTTGCATAAGCACAAAGTAATAGTCTTCCACGTAACACCAAAACAAGATACATGTAAAGCTATTTTGTAATGTAAAGCTATTTTGTATGTCGTCACAATGTATCTTTACATGTGTGTGTACATGGCTATTGCATGGGTTGGTATAAAATCTTTATTTATACATTACATTAACATTGCATAGATTTAATGGGCTTAGATGCAAGACACGTATATGAAATTTGAATGCGAATTATTTATTTTGCAGATATAGCAATAGCTTGTGTAGTTGTATATACATGCCAGCCTATTAAACTTTTGCATCATATAATAAAATCAACTACTTTTGCATCATATCATGAGAAGAATGTTTATATTTAGATAGGGGTAATGTTTATTTAGATTTTGGATCACACAAGTATTTTGCCCCAAGCATATCCCATCTAGGTTTACCAGCTGAGGATGATGTGATGTATGTAAAGAGCTATCATGGGATCGTATCGCTAACCTCCAATTCCTTCAAATTATCATACAGGAGGGTAACATCGGGCTGGGTGTGTAAATCATGTGTCTACAACCGCTTGGGGTGAGATATTTCCGGGAACCATCTCTGGCTTGTCATCCTTTGTTCCACGCTCCATAACAGAACAATTAAAAAAAAAAAAAATTACTCACTATACAACTGTTATATACGATGGGATGTATGTATAAATATATATATATATATATGTGTGTGTGTGTGTGTTTTATTATATTGTACAAAAAGCCAAGAGCAGGGAACACTTTTGTTTGGAGCGTAGCGGAGAGCCATATGCCACGTAGATATCAGTTTGACCGGATTCACCCCATTCGAACGAGACTAGGGACCCGCTGTACCCTCTTCCTATTTATATTCATTCACTCGATAGTTATGTGACTCCTTCTCCAATAGACGGTAGACACTAGACACTAGACACTAGACAGACAACTACGCCATTAAGATTAAGGGGGCATTACACAGTGACAGTAGCACTCCAGCCTGCGTTGCCCCATTTCACTATTATCACTGCTGCTGCGAGGCGAGCTAGCCAGTAGCAGCACCACCACCCAAACCCATATCAACTCCAACCCTAGCTCTCTCCCCTCGTCTCCCTCCAGTCTCTCTCCCTCTCTCTACATTTAATATATTCCGCCTCTCTCTCTCTCTCTCTCTCCCTGTATCTTCTTCTCCTTTCCCATTCTCCATTTATATGTGATTTGCGCGATCCTGCTTACTGTTCTCATTTCTCGGATTTTTTTTTTGGAGTAAGATATAGAATAGTAGTTGTACTTTGTTGCATGATCGCCGGAGATGGCGTCAGCATGCGTCAATAAGATTGGAATGTCGCCTGAGAAGAAATTCCTGGACTGTCCTCCGGTCAAGTATCCATCCTATGGTTGGCTAAGTCCGAGAATCTCATTTAGCCGAGAGTTTCCGGACGACGATCCCTCCGCCGGAGGAGCCAAGCCTCTTCCGGCGGACAAGGCTGGAGCGAATAAGGATAACGCCCAAGTATTAGATCCAGAACCTCCCTCCAATGATTTCGCTGATTTCGAGTTCCGACTCGAAGATCCGGTAAATATGCTCCCCGCTGACGAGCTGTTCTCCGACGGCAAGCTCGTGCCTCTGCAACTCTCCTCGATCCGCCCGTCGGAGGCCGCAACTCCGGCCGTGAGGTCGCCGGACACGCCGCAGCTTCGTCGGAGAGGCGAGATCTCTGCTACTGATCCATGCTTGTTCTCTCCTAAAGCTCCCAGGTGTTCGAGTCGTTGGAAAGAGCTTCTAGGCTTGAAGAAACTCTACCACAGCAGCACCGCGAATAGTAATGCTAATAATAGCAGACAGCAAGAGCATCACAAAGCGACGCCGTCAACTAGCAATGCTAACACTCACCGGTCTTTGAAACATTTTCTTCACCGAAGCTCCAAGTCATCGTTGTCGTCTTCTTTGGATTCATCCTCCTCCTTAAGCCTCCCATTGCTACGAGAAACTGATAGCGAGTCCGTTTCTCTATCCTCGTCGCGCTTGTCGCTCTCCTCCTCGTCTTCGGGTCACGAACACGATGATCTTCCCAGGCTTTCTCTAGACTCGGAAAAGCCTACGTCGTTCCGTTCATCAGCGCAAACTCAGAATGCTAATGGTAACGCTAACCCTCCTAGAGTACGAGTTGTTAAATCGAGAGCATTATCGGCTGAAAACGCGGTAGCAATGCGGGTCGGGCGAAGCCCCTTGCGGAGACCGCCTGAATCTACAATTCGTGGAGTTTCAGTTGATAGTCCCAGAATGAACTCCTCGGGAAAGATTGTGTTTCACAGCTTGGAGAGAAGCTCCAGCAGTCCAAGCAGTTTCAATGGTGGACATAGGTATAAGCATAGGGGAATGGAGAGGTCTTATTCTGCGAATGTCCGTGTTACTCCGGTTCTTAATGTTCCAGTGTGTTCGCTTAGGGGCTCCTCAAAATCTGGTGGTGTCTTCGGGTTCCCTTTGTTTTCTTCTTCCCAGCCGAAGAAAGAAGGAGGTGGTGGTGGTGGTTCCACGAATGGTGGAAATGGAACAGGGAATCGAGGACAGCTGAGTAATGCTAGTATTAAGAGCCGCCCGGATCGAACTTGAGGGATTTGGTTTGATCTTGTTGGGGTAAAATTTTTTTAAACCTTCTTTTTGTTGTTGCCTTTTTTGTTCTGAGTAATACTAGTTGCCTTTTTTAGCTTTTTAGCTTTCTGAGTTCGAGGGAGGATCCGCAATGACTTTTTTTGTAATGTTGTTGGGCCGATGATACCGCCACCATTTGCTTAGTGGGTTTCATCTGCGATTATAGACAGCTTGTAAGTTGTAAGACCAGACCAGATCACATGTACATATGGGGCGTGAGGAGGAGGGTGACGACGAGGGACCTGATTTGATTTGATTCTTTTCTTTTTTTTTTCTAGTCATGCTAACTCTCAAGCTGATGAACCAATCAAATATTGGGTTTTCTCGAATATTATAATGAGTCGTTAGCTTCTTCGTAGTATATTGTACTGAAACTGAAAGCCATGCGGAATCTCTCTGTTTCTTTTTACTTTTTCAAAAGGACCCCTTTTCCCCTTCTCAGTTTTCATTTCACTCGTGATGTGGGATTCGTTCACTACTTGGTTCTTTTGTGCTGCTGCTGCTGGTGGATGCGGTGAGGTGTTCAGCACGCGCTTCCCGAGCTGTTTGACTTGACTGACCATATGTTTAATCTCAAAAATTTTATTCTTGTTTCTCGTGTAACCCTGATGTGCGTTGCAGCATATGGCTAGGCTAGCCGGTTAATTTTCTCGAAGCAGCATTATGCTGGTGGTGCGTGCCGCTACTATCAATACTTATGGATGCAGATACATTATTCATATTCAAATAGCTTGCTAATTCAGAGGCTGCCAGCTTTGTTCATCATCTCTTTCCACGTCGTCGGTCTGATCCCCACTCCCTTATTTATTTTTATTATTAGCATTCTGAGAAACACACTACTTTAAATGCCCTGTAAATCGATTGAATGTGAATACCGGCCTTCTATATCTTTTCATGTTAAGACAATTACTGTGCCAGGCACCAATGATCTAATGATTTAACACTACTACTACTGTCAGCTTAGTAATACGTACTACTGTGAAGTTCATTTATGCTAAAGAAATTTAGATTGTGTTTGGATTGCATTTTTTGTTATTTTTCATGGAAAAATTACTGTAGTGATTTGATATATGTGAAGGAAAAAGGTGATAAGGAAATATGATCACGGAAAACGACAATATTTTCTGCTGCCTTTTTCTCATTTGACTGCTTTTTATCACATGTTAAAGCCAAAACGTCTGAATTAAATGAATGGGCCTCTTTTGCTGAATCACTAATATATCACCTAAGACTCGCAAACCAGTCGGGAAGATATTACTTTACCGGTCTGGCGGATTTAATATGCAGATTCTCAATAAATATCGATCTATCATTTTCTCGATGATGCGTTTGGGCATTTATTTACTGGATTACTGGTTGGAGGAAGACGGATATTTATTGGAGCTTTTATTTTTATCTTTTTGGTTGGCATCTACCAAATGCTTTTCTTTGCGTATCATCTGCACTGCAAATTTTGTTGACATGGCTAAATTCCGATTATAATCGTTTCTTTCTTTAATACCGTAGGGTAGACATCTGAAAAGTGAAGGGTTTAACCCCAAAAAATATAAAAATAAAAAAAGGGAGTCTATTTTTTAATGAGCTTTTTTTTTTTTTTTCAACAATAGATAATAAACACACCTTTTGACGTATTAGTATTTGTTTTCTTTAGACATTGTCCGGTGATGAAGTAACGCACCCACTTTAATTTTGCTACGAGGATGTATGTTCGACCAAACTAAAACTTGTTTCCTGAGATGTATCCTCAAAACTTCTTTTCAGCATTAAATCTGCTTAATTCCCTCTTTTTTTATTTTTATTTTTCTAGCAAGGGAGTGGAACGTAAGAAGTGGGAAAGGGGAGGGGAAATTTAAACTCAAGTACCTCTGGTTCTTGTAACTTCAACTTTAATAACTGGATCAAGACTTTCTTGGCTAATCTGCTTAATTCTGTGTTTACAAAAACTATACGACCCTGTTTGACAAGTGAATTTTTTGGGTGCTTGTCTAAAATTTTATTGTAATTTACTGTAAAAATTGTAAAAAAAAATTATTTTTGAAGTGCGTAAATTTATGGATATTTTGAAGTGTATAGTTTAAAAATTTTGAGGAGTTTTTTGATGCTACTGTAGTTAAAGTTATTAAAAAACTTGTAGCAGATAAACTTGGTCAAAAACTTACTTGCCAAACAGGCCCTATATATATATATATATATATAATGGGGCATATTGTCGTGAGTTTGGCTAGCTACCGGGGCTTGGGAGGATGGGACTGCTCACCGTTAAGCTGGTATGGCGGCCCAGACTTAAATGGACCTTTCTTGTATCTCTCTTTTGACGGTTTTAAATTTGATGGGGTCATATCCATACTTACGGTGGAGGAGGGTATAATAGCTTTGTCCATGTGTAATAGAAGGAAGGCAATGAGAGCAACATCTGAATCAAAGGGGGCGGAGTGGTGGTTGGGGACTCGTGACTGGGGACTGTAGAGTGTGGACATCAACTTGTTCAATTGTCGTTGTCTCCCAGCTCCTCCGCTGTGTGCGTGCATGCCAAAGATTTAGATGTGTGGTATGGCATCTCCCCTTCCCAAATAGATAAAACACTTGGCGGAGGAGAGAGCTGCCCAGTGGCCACTGCATTGGATATCTATCATCAGCAGCCCCCCCCCTTTTGATTTGATGTCTAACCGGTTATGTGCTATGCATTTCATTTTGTGTGTAGAATCTTTAGATTTAGAAAGGGCCCTTTTTTTTATTCCAAATAGTAGTACACGTTGAATCGTTTTGACATGTCTACTTCAGGTGGTTTTTTTTTTTTTAAAAAAAAAAAAAACTTCAGGTGGATTGGAAACATGTACGTACATCTTGAAACAGGAATATGTATCTAGACGAACACTTGATGATGAAAAGATAAATCTGTTTAGTAATGCTACTGATAATCATCATCAGATCCTAAATCAAATTTTCGCCTTCCTATTACTACTTACTATGCTGTCTTCGAGCGCTCCCGCACAATTGCCGTTACCGACGGATCCGACTAATACTCCATTTGTTTACCATTTGTCCGGAGTAATAAACGTATTTGTTCATCCATACCTCTCACAGTCCAGCAACCTGCTCATGATTTATTTGAATGATGAGTTTTTGGCCATTTCTTGGGGGCCGGACCTCTATTTGTTGTCCTTTTCTTATCCCATTTTGGGAACTGGCTTCGATTCTTCGACCACGGGGCGACGGGGCATCATCCTCTCTCGAGATGGTTTTATTTTTATTTTTATTTTTTAGTGCTGTGTCCGATATTTTGCTCCCTTCTTTCCTCTGCCCGCCGGTGGCCAATGTGGTCATTTCCCTTCTACTAGCATTTTCCTGATTAACTTTCAGGTGCTGCCGCTAAACATGTTCTTGAGTCTTTGAATTAGGAAATCATCATAGTCAGCACGATGATGACAGTGAGGTGGGATAGAATTTAAGGAGCGGACGAATCTATTGGAATTGCTATTTTTAGGATTTTTTATTTTTTATTTTTTAGAAAAAAAATGTACTGTAACGATTTGATATATGTGAGATAAAAAAGTGATTGAAAAGTGTGTTCACGAAGAAATTAAAAATTTTCAGCAAAAAATCACAATCCAAACAAGGTACAAAAAGATCCTTTGGAGATTATGCATGCCATTGCTATCCAATTGTGGAATAAAAGAATCATTTAATGGGGATGGAAGTGATCGATGGTGGAAGGAACAATATACTCCAACAAAGACAACCAAGTGATTGTGATCTTCTAATGGATGATATTGGCAGTTTAGGCTTTCAAAACAACAGCAGAGACCTAAAGGGGGAGAAAAAGTTGTGGAAATGATTGTGATCTAAGAGTAATACGAAGTTGTTTAATGCTGAGGTTTTGGAGACAGGCATGCAAAAATGTTGCTGGTGAAATGTGGAGGAATGGGATAGGATGCATGTTGAGTTGAAATTTCTTAAAAGCAGTAATTATTTGGAGAAAACAATAATTATACTAATAGCATACAGTCCGGCGATCGTCTCAATTATGAAGCACAAATCCGGTACAGGGAAAGCAAAAGAAGCATCATCAACTGTGGAATATTTCTCTGTCTGATTTGTTTGGGTATGTCTCTTCTGGGTCCTCTCCCTTCCCTTGTGAGTTTGCCCATCTCCAACGCGGTTACTTGCTCCTGCAACGCTGATATTAAAGTATAGTAGTAGTAGTGATTTGTAGCAAGAGTAGTAGTTGTTGCTGTAAATTAATCATACTTAAAAAGTAGTGGAGTATTTAAGTATGTGTTGTAGGCGTGGGGCACAGGGATGTTGTCTTTATTTAACAAGAATAATCCAGCACCCAGTCAGCCTTATATTTACAGCATTCTCCTCTCCTTTCTATTTTTATTCTGCTATGTACAGTGATTGTCTCCGGCTCTAGGGCTGTAACCCCCCTTTCTTTTTTTGTTTTTTTTTTTAAGGATTTTTCACTGTGCTCTGTTTGGATCCAGACTTTTTTGAAAAACAATTTTTTCATCTACAATGTTATGGTAATACATAAACAAAAACAATTTCAAAAATACCATATACATACAATATATAAAAAAACAACTCCAAATAGATAAAAAAAATACACAACTACCCATCACTTTCCACCACCACGGTCACCACCTTATCGCCACCACCCCCACACCCACGACCCTTTCACTCTCCGTTCATCTTTCCTCCCTCTCTCCTCCTCCTCCTTTTTTCCTCTTCCTCTCTCTCCTTCTCCTTCCTCCTTTTTTCTTTCCCTTTCCCCGCTCCCCAATTTCCTTCTCCTCAACTGACCGCAACCTTCCTAGTCACGATCAAATCTGATCGCCACAAAGACGGTCATGGTTAGAGTGGTGGCTAAAGTCACAGCCACCACCCGCGAGCAGGAGAGGGTTTTGGGGTTGGGGGGGAAGGAGGGGAGGGGGAAGAAGGGAGAGGAAAGAAGGAGGAGGAGGAGGAGGAAATAGAGGGGAAGAGGAAAGGAAGAGAAATGAGAGAGGGGGAGGAAAAAGGAGGGGATAGTGGTGGGACGTGTAAAATTTTAAAAAAAAATATCCCAAAAAAATTGTAAATTATAAAAATATTCAAAAATATATTTTAAAAATACCTCTAAAAACAATTTAAAAATATCTACAGTAAAAATTTTTCATATACACAGTTACAGTAAAATGTTTTAAAAAATAGCTAATCCAAACAGAGCTTTATAGTTTTTGAATACTGATTGATTTATTTAAGTAGTACCTGTACGTAAAACGTAAACTCGCTAATGCGGAGGAGGATCTCGGAATCAGTGGCTCCAGAGGGCCAAAAAAAAAAAGGAGAGAGAGAGAGAGAGAGAGAGTGCTCGTGAACTGTCGACTCTTTTGCTCAGATTCCCAACAACCACAGGCCACACTATTGCTCTTTTACCGTAAGGCTCCTCTTTTTTTCTTTTTTCTTTTTTTAACAAATAACAAAAAAATGGAGAAAAATTACTTGTTTTTCTATATAATTTTTTTTTTTTGTGTATAAGGATATTCATTGACTCACTCTTTTCCAATTCTCTATCATTATTGCTAACCTCAGGATACACAACCTCCATTTGCTATTGGCCTGACAGTTTCGAAACAAATGAAGGAGCCCTCAAATTTGCGAATAAATCTTAATTTGGTTGCAATAATGTGTCCGTGTGTACATGGAGGAGGAGGGAGACCAATAATAAGCTGTGTGTAGTCGGCAGTCCTATCAACTATTAAGTATTAAGTGAGTGAGCGAGCGAGCGATTGAATGAAGACAAATATATTCCAAAGCTACCTACAGCTACTAGATCAAATCTCTCTCAATGTCTCTTTTCTTTCTTGTTATGGTCGTGACTCTTGACTGGACAGACACAGCCAGCTATCTCCTCTCAGGTCTCTTCCTAACCAAAACCAACTTTTACTATTTTCAGACTGGAATTCCTCAGATGCGAACGAATTAGATCTCCATCGTATCTACAGCATATCCCAACTAGCAGCACATATGCCCTTTATTTACTACTATTATTTACTTGCATTCTTGCTACCAGATTAATCAATACCAATTTCTTTCTTTCTTGGCCACTTGTGCCTCTATGCGCCATTGGATTCTTTTGAGAATCGGATTTACAGCCTTTTAATTAATATAAAAAGGATTAATTTCATTTTGCATCCTTCAACTGTAACTTGATTCCCACTTTAATCTTTAAGGTCCAAATTAGGACACTTTACTCCCATGACTATATCTTGATTCTAACTTTAGTTCTTGAACTCTGAGTTTGGGCATTTTAATCCCTCAACTATACGCTGATTCTCACTAATTGGTTCCTAAACTCCCTTTTTTCTATAGTTTTATAATTTTTTGGTTATTGATCAATACGATTTTCTTTCTATACCCTTAGAACATGTTTCGTTAGTTTTGATGATTTCATTAACATTTGTTCGTAAGCGGGATTTTATAGTTCAGAAATTAAAGTGTCCTAATTATGATCTAAGGATCAAATTAATAATTGAGATATAGGCCCTATTTGGCAAAGCGAGTTTTTGCCAAATTTGTCTTCTATCCCTTTTTTTAACAACAGTAATTTCAAAAAACTTCTTCAAAATTTTAAATTACACACTTCAAAATACCCAAAATAAAAAAAAAATCCCTTGCTCCTTTCTTCTTCCACCTCAACCTACCACCAACTCCGTCGCTGGCCAAGATCAGCCAGCGCCCGGTTCCGGTGTCGACAACCACTTCCGGTGCCGGCCACCTCTTTTTTTTCTCCCTCTCTCTCTCTCCCCCTCTCTCGCCACCTCTCTCCCCTTTTTCCCTCCTTCGCCACCCTCTCTTTCCCCCTCTACCCGATCTAGTCGCGAGACCAAATTGTAGCCAATGGAAGGGGGAGGAAAGGGGGAAAGGGAGAGAAAAAAGTTTTTCATTTAAAATTTTTTTTCTACAACTTTTACAGTAAGTTACAATAAAATTTTAGACAAACATCCAAAAAACTCATTTGCCAAACAAGGCCATAGTCGAAGGATGTAAAATAAAATTAACCCTAATACACATAAATGCAAGGAATTTACAGGTATTAGTAAGCTTACGAATAAACCTTTGGAACTTGGAAATTAGTAACCAAAGTTTCAATATAGTTGATGTTAAGCCAGCAAATATGGAGGATCTAACTGGTAAGTTTTTGCATTTTGATTTGAGTACTAGTCTCATACAATAGGCCAGTTTTCCATGTTAATTATATATCTTTTTGCACCTTTGCTTTTTTTGAAGAAATAATTATTATAACTGATTAAGATGATGCTACTTACTTAAAAGGATCATTTTACATTTTCGTGCTATTCTTGTGCTGTCATTTGAGTGTTTTTTCAGCAGTGTTAGAAACTCTCACTTGAGATGCCATTTGTTTGAGAAGTCTCTACTTCAGTATATTTGCACAAACCATTATTCCTTGTATTATTTGATCAGCTTCAGGTCAGAAATGCAATTTTTTACATAATGGCTTGCACAATCTTCATTTATTTATTTACTTGTTTATGGAGATAAATTGAGGTTCTTTTGTAACTGAAAATGTTATGGGAAATATCAATTAGAGGACCCGTCACAGAATGATTCTTCTCTCTCCGAATCCATGATAATTCCTGTTGTAAAAGCAAGCATCAGTTATGTTTGGTTTTTAGTTTGTTCTCATTATTATGGTAAAATTTCAGTTACTAGAATCAAATACATCCTTTTGTATATATGTATAAAATATAGAGCAAATTCTTGTTTATTTCCATATTTGTTCATTGGAATGTGATGTTCAATTGCAGGTGTATGTACGGTAATCTTTTCCTGACAAAACTAAAATTTAAGTCTTAATGATGCTTCCTTTTTTTAAAGAAAATTGATCTTGTATGCTAAAATATGAAGCAAAGAGTAGATGATTTTGAAAATAAAAAATGTGTTTATTATCTTTGGATTTGATTACTCACTCGTATTCACTTTTGCATTCCTCATTTATGCATGTATTTTCTTGTCGACAACATTTTGGTGTAGGCATGATCTATGTTTTCTTGCAGAGGTCATAACTTCAGCAGAGTTTCACCCTACCCACTGTAACATGTTAGCATATAGTAGTTCAAAGGGATCAATTCGTCTGATTGATTTGCGGCAGTCAGCTTTGTGTGATTCACATTCTAAATTGTAAGTGCTAAAGATTGCATGTTTGTCTTCAGCTATTTCACATGAAAGTTAAAAATGTTTCAGAAAATATGAATTTAAAAGTTGGCTGGCAATTTGTGAATCAATTCTCTCTCATTAAGAAAAAAAAAAGCATTGTTTATTTAAATTTTTAGATATAATTGTGTTGATGCTGAATGCCCGGTGGACCTCAAGATATTCCTTTTGTACACAGGTTTGAGGAACAGGAGGCACCTGGTTCAAGATCATTTTTCACTGAGATAATAGCTTCAATTTCAGATATTAAATTTGCAAAGGATGGTAGATATATTCTTAGTCGTGATTACATGACCCTTAAGGTTTGGTTTTTGGGCTTTATCCCCTCCTTTTGGCTTTAAACAAGATTATACATATTACTGTACAGATGCATGCTTTTCATGTTAATGTCCTGATCCCACTCTATGTCCAATTTTGAGAACAGGATTATGGCTTCTACATATATGATTTTCTGTGTCCTTGGTACATAAATTTGTATTGTCAGATCCTTAGATTACTGGAGTGGAGACTGACGAAGTAGAACTTTTTGGGTCATTTGACGTTTAGATCTTGCTGAGTGCAGTTTTATCTTTTGGGAAATGCATGATGCTAGTATACACTTTTTGCTTGGCGTTTGCAAGCCTAATGTGCTGGTTTATACATAATTTGCTTAAGAAAACTTCTTTGCTTTCATATTTCCTTGCAATATATGAAATTCCAGGCTCTCTCTATCCGTTATCCCTAGGGAAACTAGAATGAATTTGGTTGTTTTACAGGCACAAGAAACACTAATGAAAAGTGTAGGGCTGTTTTAAATTTGGCTTCTGACTGATATTTTACATTTTTTGTTCAGCTATGGGACATTAATATGGATTCTGGTCCTGTTGCAACCTTCCAGGTTCATGAGTATCTAAGACCAAAGGTGATTTACCCGAGTTTGTCTAGCTTCTTTATCAGAAAATTTTGACACTATTGTTGCATTTCGGAACTGATTAATCTACAATCATCAATATCCAGCTGTGTGACTTATATGAAAATGATTCCATCTTTGATAAGTTTGAGTGTTGCCTGAGCGGTGACGGTCTGCGTGTAGCAACTGGTTCTTACAGGCATGTAGTGAACTCTCCTCCTTTTGTTAGTTCTTAGTAAATTAAGTAATTGCATGATTTATAAAATCTGATTGCCTATATGTATGTGTTCCAGCAATCTCTTCCGTGTTTTCGGTTGTGCGACGGGTAGTACTGAAGCAGCTACTCTTGAAGCAAGCAAAAACCCAATGAGGTAATTTTGCTGCAATTTATGAAAAGTTTTAACAGCTGATTAAAGTTGAATTTGTATTTGTGATGTCGACGACAAAATAAATTGGTATCAATTTGTTTAGGAGACAAGTCCAGACTCCTTCAAGGCCTTCAAGATCCCTGAGCAGCAGTATTACCCGTGTTGTGAGAAGAGGTAATTGCTTTTATTGAAAAGCATATCGTGTTAGTTACCGAATCATTTGGTGTATTTGGTGCTTGTGCACTTGGATATATTCATGAAAAAATCTGGGATATTAATTTCAGGAGCAGAAAGTCCAGGAGTTGATGCAAATGGGAACTCGTTTGATTTTACAACGAAGCTGCTCCACCTGGCATGGCATCCAGTGGAAAACTCAGTTGCTTGTGCAGCTGCCAACAGCTTGTACATGTATTATGCGTGAAAAGTTGGCAGCGAGGGGATTGTGTTGATCATTGCATAGTTGACATTTTTGGGTTGCTCTTCAAGAAGGCCTATTGGACTCGACTCTACCTCCAAATGCATCATAACCTTAGCACATGCTTCTAATGTTGGGGAACAGAACAGGAAATTGTAGGATCAAAGAATAGCGACTTGTCATTGTCTCTGGGAAACCAGCTACCTTTCTTTCATCTTCGTCTACCCATTTTCTGCTTCACCCTATACTTTAAATTGTTTCCCTTTCT